>NC_064303.1:108700223-108722073 GCF_023373825.1 Bactrocera dorsalis
TCTCCAGACTTATAGATAACGGCTATTTTATGGTATTGTCTTCCTTTTCCTTCACACGAAGCTAAGAACAGAACTTAGCTTTTTTGACAGCTTTTTCATGCCTGTTTATATTGTTTATTTATTTGTAAATAAGATCGAAAGATCAGGTTTGGTCAGAAATTAGTGTGTTCTCCGTTTCCAGCGTTCTACTTTTATGCTAAGTCCTTTTATTGCTATTCGCCAAAGTTTAATCGGTCTATATTTGAAGCACTTGTCCAGTTTTTTTCTCTACTCTTACAGATTTCATGATATATAGTATGTATTATATTCTGAACAAGCCTGCAACGAAGTTTGTAATATCCATAAGAGGACGTCGAAGACCCTATAAGTTGTCCCATATATATATGGTTTAGCCAAATTCGCCTCTCCGTCTGTCTGTATATATGCTAGTTATGTAGTATGTTAATGGCGTCGTACAACTCGTACAGCTCTTCGTTCCATCGTATGCGATATTCGCCGCGGTCAATGCGCAAAAGATCATAATTCTTTCGCAAAATCTTTCTTTCGAAAACTCGTAACGCCGACTCCCGACTCGTTGTCACCGTCCACGCCTTTGCATCATATATCAGGACGGCAATAATGAGTGACTTATAGAGTTTGGTCTATGTTCGTCGATGGAGGCCTTGACTTTTCAATTGCCTACTCAGTCGAAGACGAAATTATCTACGACTTCGAAGTAATGACTGTCAACAGTGCCGTGGGACCCAAGTCGCGAGTGCGGCGACTGTTTGTTTGAGGACAGGAGATATTTCGCCTTGCCCTCGTTCATCACCAGACCCATTTTCTTCGCTTCTTAATACAGTCTGTAGATAGCAGAACTAACGGCGCCGATGTTGAGATCAATAATACCAATATCGTCGGCAGGCGGCACTAGATGTACACTTTTGAAGACGATTGTATCTTCTCTATACAGCTCTGCATCTCGAACTATTTGCTCCAGCAGTAGATTGAAGAAGTCGCACGATAGGGAGTCGCCTTGACTGAAAGCGCGTTTGGTATCGAACAGCTCGGAGAGGTCTTTTCCGATCCTGACGGATCTTTTGGTATTGCTCAAGCTACTGCTTTGAATCCACGGAGAGGTGGTGTGTATTGATCTTCTTTTCACAAGCCTTTTCCAAGTTTTGGTACATGGGGAAAATCTAGTCAGTTGTTGGTTTCCCAGGCCTAAAGTCACACTTATAAGATCCAATCAGTTTGTTGACGGTGGGATTTAATCTTTCACACAATACGCTCGTTAGATCCTTATATGCGACTGAGAAGGTTTAATCCAAGGTAGTTGGCGCAGATTGTGAGGTGTTCCTTTTTTGGAAATACATACATATATTTACTTGTAATCGTTATTATACCTTCGGTGCAACAGTGTTTAAATCTAATCCCCAATCCTACCTTTTCCGGTTTGCAAGTGTCTAAACTCGATATATGCCAATATGTTTAACTTAACTTTTCATTATTTTAATTAATATGATTTACATCTGCTTTCGAGGGAATACTCCAACCTTTGTTAGTACTATCTGCACCTTTAATCTCACTCTCATAATTAATCTTTGTAAAGGTACTCAACTGTTGCAACTACACTTCGCATAAGATAACCCTCGGTTTGAATAAAAGTCTAACATATACATATCTCTTTGAAGCTAAAACATATTTAAATGATAATATGCAAATAAGTCGAACACTACAAACTGCAGAATAACGAATTTAATTGCTCTGTACCAGGCGGTGCAACGATTTCCCACCATTAACCGACTGACACACTAGAACACCACATCGGCACACATTCGTACATACACGAGCATAGATACGAGCATATAATGTGTAAAATAGTAAGGTGAGCCGAGCAGCAGCGAGTATGATAAGTAAGGGCGTTGGAAAAACGCTTACTCACCTAGTGTAACCAGCTAAAAGCTCGATAGCTAAAGCAAATAAGAATTGTGGTGAATAATATCTAGAGTTAACGAGTTATCTGAAGACACACGCTCGAATACATATTTAATTGTGAAATAATAACAAATTAACATTTTAAAATCATTAATTATTGCTCGTTTTCCAGTAATTTTGAATGATTGCCAAGTGAGTTCAGTTTATTCTATTAAAATTTTATAATAAAAATTGATGTAACTTATAAATAATATTACAATTATGATAAAAGCGTTCGCACATCCCAACGAGGTTAAATGCATCTATATCTCTTTTCATTGCAATATGTAAATTGACTTGTTAATATGTAAATTTGCATTACACGTGTCGGACTCATTACAAATATGTTGAATGTGCAAGTATTTAAAGTAAACAGACGGATTCTTTGACATTCTTTCGACAAGGCATGTGACTCTGCGTTAGAGAATTGGAAATCCGTAAGCATTCAACATACATTTTGACGATATGAACCGCTTCTTCAGGTGTCGAAAAACGTTGAGGTTTCGAGGCCTACTTTTTCAAAGAAAAAACACAGAAACTTTAAATCTAAAGGGGAATGTTTCTTATCATTCCAAAGATCATTCTTTCGCATTTATTTTTCGAAGATTATCTCTTTAAAATTTTGGCCGCGGCTACGTTTCAGATGGTCCATACATTGAGTCCAATTTTCGATGACTCACTCGAGAATTGCGACTGCTAACGGGCTAATGACCCGCGTGATGTTTTGCTCCAAGGCCTGAATCGAAGTGTCATTGTCCGTATAGACTTTAGACTTTACATATCACCACAGGAAAAAGTCTAACAGTGTGATAGCACATGATCTTGGTGGCCAATCGACCGGCTCAAAACGTCAAATCAACTGCTCACCGAAATGTTCTGTCAATAAGTCAATTGAATCCATCTTGTTTAAACCAAATGTCGCCGAGATCACTAGCTTCAATTTCAGCCTTTGGCGATTACGTTCTGACCGGCATCCTTTTTGAAGAAATATGGATTCCTCCGGCCAAACCGTTGTTTTTTGGATGAAATGACAGCTCTTGAATCTTTTCAGTTTGCTCTTCGTCCCAAACGCGCCAATTTTTCTTCTTGCATACTTTTTGCACTGGTAATGGACCTCATTGCTGAACAAAATTTAGCTCGTTCTATACGTCAGTTCGAACTTCGGCGCCAGTCTTCGTGTACACTCTCAGCTACGGCTGTCTTTTTTCTTCACTGGTATGAAGTCAAGATTAAAGGCATGACTTATCTAATCGATGTTTTGAGTGCTCAAAATGCAGTTGTTTCAGTCGGATATTTGATCCGGCGCAGGTCAAATATGCACCGTTTGTCCGAAAACTTGGTGCCGTTTTGAAGTTGATTTTATAACATCACTCTCATAGAATCACTCGTTCCTATTGCCAAAAAAGTGAAAACGTCAATTTTCAAAAAGTTATTTTGAGTCTAATTTTTCACCAGCAAAAGCAAACGCTATGGGCAGGAATAGGAAGAATCACTTTATGTAAGGTCGGGACTATAAGTCGGATGTATACAATTCTCTCAACTCAGCTTCCAGAGCTCTTGGCAAGTAACTGTCGATGCCTGCCGTTTCCTGATGGAATACAAATTCTCTCCTATTGGCCAAAGCTGTCGGTTTGTGGGTGATAAGTTCTTTTAGTCGGCCCAATCGTTGACGTTATTGGTGCGTATTGAGAGTTTGGAGGAAGCAGCTCATAGTCGATGATTCCCTGCCAATCTCATCAAATACAAAACAAAACCTTCTTGACCGTCAATCTTGGCTTGAACACTGCTTGCACCGGGTCATCGAGATACGACGTATGGATGTAACATACATGTATGATTCTGTCCTATTGGTTGTTGATGTAAAAATTCGAGCAGGTTTGATCATTTGACATTTTCTAGTTGGGAGGCGAAAGTTTTCTTTTTCAGTAGATAGATTTTAACTTCGCAGTAGACTCGTTACGAATGACGAGTCTGTGTAAGTCATCATGCACCCTAAAATCTCGTAATAATGTTAATACCTATGATACCTTTGCATTTGGGTGGGGGACTCTGTTTCATCAGTTAAAGTTCCTAGTGAGCTGAATTCTTTAGGGTGAATAGGAGAGATCTTTGATTTTCGAGTTAGTGTTTAATTAGGGGAACTATGGAGTGTGCTGGCCTTCCGTTGGAGTATTTCCGTTAGGATAAGTTAAATGGTCGATCTTAAAAAGAGGATCTCACTTGGACAGCTTATAATGGGGGTCCATTGTGGTGCCTAGAACTCCTATAAAATTTTGTCATAAAGTCCTTCTAAATCGACAAAAGCGCCTTGTTCAAAAACCAATGGCATTAATGTGTGTATTAATCTTGTGTTTAAGGTAAGATGTTAATAGAATCGACAAAGTTGCAGTCTTCCAAACTTCTCATAAGACGATAGACAATTTTTGAGAGTTTTGTCTCCGTTAGGACTTGGTTTAAAGATTTTGGGAAGCATGAAGAAATTACATTTTTTGAGAAGAACCTGTTGAAGATGCAATCTAACTTATATTTTCAAAAATCAGTACCTTCTTTCCTCACACCAACCTCACACTCACTTTAAGCAAGCCGTAAGAGCTCTAAGCTCAACTCTGGTGCTAACAAATAAAACGTCATTGCGCAACAAGCCAACAAAAATTATATGGTTTTCACTTGCAAAATGATATATCATGTGGTGAGGGGCGGGGGAGGACAGAAGGAAGCGGTAGCTCATCGCGTTCAGTCAATCGTCAATGCAGCTGTGCCGACGTTCGGTCACACGCTGTGATTTAGCTTTGGTTTCGCTTGTAGCCAAGTTAGCGCGCTCAAATTGCCATTAAAGCCATACATTTTCGCTACACCCCCGCCCCCGCCTGCTGCGCGGCATATCCACGGCTGACGAGCGACAAACGACAGCGGACAACGATGCAGCTGAGCTCTTTAGCCATGCCAACGTTCGTGCCTTCGACGTTATTTGCAAATCGTTTTGCATGACGATGTCAAATGAAAAGTCCAAAGTCGTTGCCGTTGTCGCTGCCATTATTATTGCTGTTCTGCTTGTTGTTGTCGTTGCCGTTGCCGTTGCAGCAGCTCCAAGCCACATATTGCGCGCTCTAACGCCGGAGCTCAGCTCAATCGCTTAGTTAATTAACCATTCAAGTAGTCGCTGTGCCTCGGCGCTGTGTATGCGGCTTCGTGTGTGTGATTATTTAAGCATTTTACGAGTGTGGTTGTTGTTGTTACTGCTGCTTTTTTGCCTGATATTTACTTACTTATTTACATAAAAAAATTCAACGTGCTTTTCTGTTTTCGATTTTTTTTTTCTCTTCGTTTGTTTTTGTGTTGTTATTTGTTGCTGTTGTTGGTGGTGTTGTAGTTGCGGTTGACTGCGGTAAAAAATTATTGCATTTTGTATTGACCTTGAACTTGATATTAGATACTGAAAACTGGTTTTTCGTAAGCTCTTACGTGCACATCTATTTATGTATGTATATGTGTTTGTGTATTACAACAACCATTACGAGAAGCGCAGTTGTTTTCCAACGTTGTTCGTTGTTGTAATTTTTTCTTTCGCTTGCACACATGTCAAACTTGGCTTAGTACCTTCATAAATTACAGCAAAGAAATGTCTACGAGTATTGAGGCGGGAGAGAAACTGAGGAGCTGTTAATGGTAGAGGCTTAGCGGGCGCTTAAAGGTTTCGTAAGCGGACTTTTTCGTTGCAAAAACTGCTTTGGAAAAAAGTAAGTTTTGAAAAAATTATAGGATTTCGAATAAGAACGGCAGGTCATACAGATGTATTATAGGAGTGCGAGTGAGGTAGTCGATGCATTGACCTCATATACTTTCAAAAACCGCAAGAACTCGAATTAACCATACTTTACTCATAAGGGCGTTGAACTTGGCTAAAGGTAACACAAATAAGATCATAATCTAGAGCTCTGCGAACTTTTTCAAAAGGAAGTGATACCGATCGATCTTTGAGAAATATATCACTCGCAACTCGCAATATTTTGCGATCATTTGCCGAATTCCATCTCCCCATTATGTACGGAATATGTTGAATATATAAATATTTAGTCAGTAATGCGGGGTTCAAGAATCTCTTGAATAGGTTCGTAAAGCAATCTCTAACCACTAATGCGAAGTCAGGGGTGAGTAAGCTTTGACATTTTGTGAGAAATAAATTAAATAAAGGACCACACGATTCTGGAGGTTGAAAATTTGGCTGCGATAAAACCTAAAACGGATTGGCAAGGGTTTCTACTCTTTTTGACTCTTAATATTACTACTTGGCGGCTGAGTAAGAGTGAGGAGTACGAATTTTTTAGGAAACAGAAGACCATGATTGATAACAGTTTCCACAATTATTTTTTTTGCAAAAATATCTGAGTTGATCGAAGAAAATTCGTCAAGGAGAATAAGTTTTGCTGGAAAATAGAAAGTGAAGCTTGAATTTACAGTTGTTATAGAATGTTAATAACTAAATTGTCCGCGTTGGCCATGCAGATCTTTTACGACGGTGTGTTCATTCAAAGAATGTGTGTTCAGCGTAGTCATCTGCCGCATCATTGTATAGGCATGACGGGTCTTCGATTCTGTTGAAGTACTTTTAGAAGTTTCCGTGACCAGCTGGGTTGCGGAAAAATCGTCTTCTCCAAATTTACGGTTTAGTCTGGCTGCTAGAAGGGCATTACCGTTTATAACTAATATTGCGTCGCCTGACACTGATCGGCTGGCTGATGCATCCCTGTGGCGTACGGTGCGGTGGACTCTGGCCATAATTACATCGGTCTTACATCGGTTTTTTTCTTTTTAAGCACGTCTGGCCCGATCTCGGCCACGTATAAAAGGACGCTGATTTTCGGTGACATTAGGAGATTTCTCTTCTGTTGGCTGGAGCCTCTTATGTTGGCCATTAGTCTGCTCAGTTGGGAGCTAATCTTCGCTGTTTTTCCTGCGGGGCTCTGGATTCAAACCCAAAGGGTTAGCCTAGGGAGTAGTCCTACGCATAGGTTACTGCTTTTTGTGTCTTAGGGATATCCATAGTTGGTGGAAGTTGTGTGAGTCGAGTCATGCTTGCGTCCGTATCATGACCTGATTATGCTTTTTCACGTTCTGTGTCTCTTGCTGTAATAACTGCTGCTGTCGCCCGCGTAGTCGATTAAGTAAAATTCGTCTGGCATTTCGAGTTTTAATATAGCGTCGTAGCTGATGTTGCACAAGCTTTTGCAATTGGCATCCACTGAGATTTGAAACATTATCGCGTGGATACCGTTAAGGCAATTATCACTTAGAAACCCCGAAAGTAGGGTTTATTGTTAACCATGTTGAGAGCGAGCAGCTTACCAGTCCTCTTGCGATGCCAGAAGGTTCTTTAGAGCACAAGTTCTACTTGCGGAGTGCATGTTAAGCTTCCATAAGGTCCAGCTATTTAGTAGTAAGACGGAGCTCTGGTCCATTCACAATGATAACACTACTGGCAGCGAAGCTCAGCTGTTTTCTATAGCCAGTTCATCAGCTTTACAATTACCTAGGGTTCCGCTGTGACCTGGCTCCAACCAAAAATGAAAATATCTTGACCCAGATTGCCAGATCATTAGACATACAATTCGTTCAAACGATCTTCGTGCGTAAGTGTTTTATTTCCGTGATAAATGTTACAGTACTCTGAGTGATTTTTATGCTAATAGCCCATTACCCCTGACCTTCAACATCTGATGTCCATGAAAATAAAATTTAAACTCAACTCTTCTTCAGTAAACATCCATTCAATATTCCGATTATTAGCTTCGGCTGTTCGGTTTTTCATCGCATCCGAGTACTTCCTAAGCAACCCTCGTAGTAATTTTACCGGCACTTAATTGCCAGCGCATTCACCATTCTTTGCACGTTGAAAGCGCGCTGCGACCGCACATATTTACTTATATATTTATAATCACCTGCAAAAACGAAAAAGGTTTTGTCGCACACTTTATGGTGTCATTCTCGCCAATTTTCGCACTCAAATTGCATTCCAGGAATGTTACACTGAATCATCCTCTGTTCGATTGTCCGCCGACATGACAAGAAATCAACAAATAAACAGCGACTATATTAGTAAATGTGTACAACAACAGCGCTGGCAAACAAAACCCACTTGGTGCCAAGTTTGTAGTATTCCACCAAAGTCCGCCCGCGCGCCAAACGCCGTCAAGTGTTTACACGTAAGTAAGTGTCTTGCGTCGCCGTCTTTGGCCGCACAATAAAGCGTGCTTTGTGTCATACGATTCATTGCACACGCGCTGTTGTTGGGCGTCGCGATTGTTGGCGCATTCTTTGCTGCCAATTCTAGAATTTCTAAGCCGCATAATTCGAGCCAATTCGTCAACAGTTTCCATTTCGTTGTGAATATTTGCAATTTGCGCACTGCTCGCTGGCAATTAGAGTCCATTTGTGTATGTGTATGTGTGCGTGTCTAATGTTGGCATTGCTAATGACTTAGTCACCATCATCATAATCATAATTAAGCGCACGGCTACCGCTTCTTACATAAAATATTCATATTTTCAAGATATTGAAATTTCGCTGTTGTTGTTGTTTTTATTATAGCAAGTTTATTTTTCTAACTTGCGTCGTAATTTGCATGTATTACGTCTTCTACAGCGTCAATCGATGCTGTTTGTTGTGCACAAGTGCAATTTTGTTCTTTTTAATTTTTTTCCTACTGGGTGTGGCTTCACTATTTCGGTATGCGCGTCGGTCGTTAATTACCTAATTGCATACATATGTATGTATATATGTAGATTTGAAAATTTATTTTTCTCACACCCACAAAACTAGCTCGTGTAAATACATTGTAGTGCCGTTACAAGGTTCTTGAAGCGGATGAACTTCAGGTTTCTTCAAATATTGTTCTAACACTTTTCGCAGCTTTTTCACGTTCAGAGTCGAATTTTGCTTGTAATTTTCAGTTTTGTACAAACCTCATATATTTGAGATTAGCCGGAAATTTCCACATACAAGACTCATGTAATACACATTCAGGCTTCCTCATATATTTTTCGAGGCTTTTTCACGTTCAAAGTCAAATTTTACTTGTAATTTTTACATTTTTCTCTCACAAATTTTTGACAATACCAGGAAGATCATCGGCAGTCCGTGAAACACTGCAGTATACATACCTGATATATCTGAGACTAGCTGAAGACCTCCATAAACAAGACTCTTGAAACACAGTTTCTAAATCTCCACTCATTCACTCCTGCTCTTTGGTGAATTTGTTATTTATAGCTTCATCTTATTTGACTTAGTGAATAACCTCTACTATAAACTCCCGGGGAGACGAAACTATGCCACCTGAGGTTAGTTTTAAGTAACCAGTAAGCTCCATCTTTTCTTCGTCATTTTCCGCTTAGCTTAAAGTAGTCTCATCTCTCTATAGTTTGGTACATTCTCGCCAAAGTTTGACCTGAGTCAGACGCTTAGTTTTGTTTTGACCTCGTGTTATAGTGGGCGGGTCCGAGGATGTTAGAAAAAATAAAAAAACAGGACACCGAGTAGAGAGTTTAAAAAGCTCGAGGATGATGTATACTCTAACCTTTATTTTTCTACGGCGCCTATAAAAATGGGTTGAAGAGTTACGACGTGATCGAACGTCTGGCTTTGATGAGCCAACGGGACTAAAGTTCGCGATCTCGGATGGACCGGGCCAATCTCAATAGTCGGGTCTAAGAACAGGAACGAACCAGAACTTTTATGGAATGTTTTCTGCCGGTACATTGGAGTTACAACGTGTAACTGAGACATGGGTCGTATCTTCCATGAAATATTTCGCTTGAGAAAGCTATCGGTGTGATTGGCGTCGCGTTAGCTAACTTAGGACAACTAAGGAACATACGTGACACCACTTTACTGTGAAGTTTGAAGCTATTTAATCGCAATCCAAAGCAGTTTCTGCATCGTTTTGTGACCTTGGACTGGTACAAAACAGAGACCAAAAAACAGTCGAAATAATAGACTTCGTTCGTTGAACTCGCTGCGAACACCATGCTATCTACCGCAACTATGATGACCATCGTTTTCTGTGAATTACAGGTTGTAATCTAACTACATTGGGAACGAATGAAAATTTGGGTAGACTGACTAGCTTTACGACTTCACAGACGTTACCCTTACAGACATTCAGAAAAAGTATTTTTCAGACTACTGCTTCTTTTCATTTAAGGGGTTATTATTCGTTCGTTAGTCATGCACGATTACTTCGTTTCAATTATTCATTATATCCGCCACTCGTTTAAAATAGCATTGCATAATTACAAATTTCGCTCGTGGACATCTCAGTTGCTAACGCCAAACGCCAGCTGCTGCACCAACAACACCCACACTCCCAACTAATTGATGCACTTGCCGCAATAGTCACCTCCGCTGACAACAACTTGATTCTCTGAATCCACTTATACATAGACAAAGTACCTTCTTTGTATGTGTGTGTGCGAAAGTCGTGTGAAAATCCAGTCAGCCCGTGTGATATTCACCTTGTCGCATAAAGTTATAAGCAATCCATCACATTTCAACAGCTAAGGTGATTCTCATGAGTTCATATTTTGAATTATGACTACTTAGAAGATCGTTGATCGGAGATCTTGTGCTGTCAACTGTTGTCAATGCGTCTAATTAATATTGAAATGAGTTTAGTAAGCTTAGCTGCTAGTGGAATGCGTCATTGAATTTTGTGGAAAGGTGAGTGAGTCAATGCTTGTGGAGCCTCAGTTTTGGTCGATCATTTCTTTATTCGACGAAAACTTCTTCCCAGTGAGGAGTCTTGTGAGATCTGAGAACAAGAAATAGTCGAGGGCGGTCAGATCTAGAGAATACAGTGGATGTAGAAGCAATTCGAAGTGCAATTCTTGGATTTTTTCCACGCAGCATGGTCTTGGTAGAACAGCATTTTCTTATTCTTCAAATGCGTCAATAAAAATTATATCATGTGCATCCCATAATACAGACACCATTACCTTGCCAGCCGACTATTGCGTTTTCCACGCTTTGAAGCCGGTTCATCGTGTGCAGTCCACTCGAATGACTGTCGATTGGACTTCGGAGTGAAATGAAAGAGCTTTTTTGTTTAACCATCTGATTAAGTATTACTCACATATCGACGGGAAAACTTGGGTTTATAGACTTGAACATCTCCAAACACTGCTCCGAATCATGAACTCATCGTTGTTTTTGGCCAGCAGTGAGCTCTCGCGGTTCCTGCTTTTCACAGAACTTTCTCATCCCCAAATATAGGTGAACGTTATCATGTACACGTTCAATTGAAATCTGTAGAGTACATGCTTTCTCGAACAACTTCATTTTGCGGTCATCCAAAATTATTTTCTGATTTTTTTTAATATTTTCGTCGGTAACATCCTCTTTTGAGCGTCCCCTGCGTTCATCGTCTTCGGTGCTCATTTCACCACCTCTAAACATAGCATACCAATCTTTGATGATTGGTTTTGCTGGGACAGAGTCCGGAAACTTGTTATCAAGTCAAGTTTTTGTTTCAACTGTATCTTTTCCATTTCAAAAAGTAATATTTTACAAGACGCGAAATTGTTTTTTATCCAGTTTGTCAGACAGAAAATAGTCGCAGGAAGCCACATCAAGTAAGTTAAAAGATTTTTGGATGATATTTGTATATTTTATGGACTTCAAGGTTATGCTGAGTTTGAAGTGCATGCTCGTTTAACCATCAAGTCCAGTTAGGGTTTCGGAGATCAAGCAAATTGTCAATGCAACTAAAGCTAGGTCTTAAATGAGGTCAAGCGTGTTGCAGGTAGGCATTAAGGGAGGTCATGCATGTTCGAGTTAGAGGTCACACAAAGGCCAAGTGAGTGAACCTGGGTATCAATCAGGCTTCATTCGATAAAGTTTGATCGGTGGTTTTCGTTGAAAAAAACTGTCAATTATTTATTTCGTCTTGTAGCTATACGGTCTACTTGAGTCTTGACACTAGAAACTAATTTATGTGTTGGTTTTCCATATTCTTCTATTCTACAGCATAAGTCTCACAGTTGCAATTGTGTACATCTATTTCATCACTAAAGTCCATTTAGCTGCACGGTCAAATCATTTTTATATTTCCACAAACGATTCCTTCCCAGAAAAATTCAAAACAATAATTTCGTTGCGGGATTTTCCCCACGTAAAGCCTTTCTTAAGCACGCTTAGAATGCTGCTAAGTTAAGAGTATTGACAGCACGTGGTAAAATAATAGCATGATGTTGTTGTTGTGTATAAAAAAAATGTTGTTGTTGTAGCACTTATGTTTCTTGGTAGCAGCAAGCTGGTACCAGACAACTAACTGGCGGCTTCGCTTGTTGCTTAGCGGTTGGTTAACCACCTGAATGGTGCTCATACATACTTTATAGATTTTCAGAACCATGTGTATGTGTGTGTTTGCTTAGCAGTAAGCTGTAGCTAGCTTATGCTTGGTAAAAAATTTACATGCTTATATATATATTTATATACTTGCAAGAAACAATTTTCAATAAGCGGATATTACTGCGGCTTGACTGTCACAGCTGTTGTTAATATGCAAATACAGAGTCTTCACTTCACTTAAAAGACAACAGCAACAAGCAGCAAACAACTGTTACAAACTCAATGTTGCGTGTAATATAATATTTTCCGGCGCAAAATTTATGAATATTGCAATTTAATGACTTAATTTAAACGCATTTCAAACGACAACAGCTGAAGTGGGCGACAGTGGCAGCAGGCGTAGGCTCGAACTTGAATTTGCAATTTTTCCATAACTGTTGTTGTTGTTATTGCTATACTTGACATTGTTTTCGTTGTTATTATGTAAATACAATAACAGTACTTATTCCCTGTTTAAAATTAACTTTTCAACGGTTGTTCTTGTGGCGGAAGTGTTTAGGGCAGAGGACTGTGCCAAATGTTAAGTATACGCAGGGGAGTCCTTTATATGTATGGATAAACAAATGGCTTTGACATAATTAATATTTATATTTACTAAGTGGTAATTGTATTGATTTTTGTAATCAGTGGTGGGGTATGATTTTAGAAATTAGGTCTGGCTAAATTTGTACAAATAAGTGTATAGGCTTTTTCAGTAGGGCACTACAAAAGTAGACCGATAGGGACGGCAAACGACGCCATATATTTTTTCGCTCTTTTGGTATTTATCTTCAGTAAGGTTTGCCATCTCATAGTGGAAAGATATATGATCCAACAACGAGTCGAAATTATAAATATTTACTACCGAAATTCGGAGTCAGTGGCCTCAACTTTGAGAGCGTTACGTCTAATTTATGGTCGTCATAATCGTCCTGTTAGATCAACAATTGAGCGACTAGTGGAAAATTTTGAATCCACAGGTACTGTACAAAATGTTTCTGTGCCAGTAAAAGAAAGAAGTGCCCGCAGTATCGCAAATATTGCTGCCACTAGCGCATCAATTGAGGAAGACCTAAATCAGTCTCTCAAACGTCGTTCGCAAGCGTTGGGCATCTCTGTGACGTCGTTCTGGCGTATTTTGCAAAAAGATCTTGGCCTACATCTTTACACGATCAAATTGAAGGAGCCGCGTGAGCAGAGCAACAACTTAAAAATGATCCAGATTTCATCGAAGAATCATCTTCACCGACGAGGGTCATTTCTGGCTGAATGGCTTTGTCAACAAGCAAAATATGCATTATTGGTCTGTCAATTCACATGTACTTCATGAGTTTGGTGCTTTCGAGCCGTGATGATCTTGACCGGCACGTTACTGTGAATGAGAATCGATACCGCTCAACGATAACCGAATTTTGGCCCGACTTGGATGATATGGACTTGGACAATATGTGTTTCCACAGGACGGCGCCACAAGCCACACAGCGAATGTCACAATCGCTTTATTGAAATGTAAGTTTAATGAACGTGTCTTCTCACGAAATGGCCCAGTCCCTTGCCCGCCTCGGTCGTGCGATTTGACGCCGTTAGACTATTTCCTGTGGGGCTACGTCAAGTCTATGGTCTATGCCAACAAGTCAGTGACGGTTGATGAACTTCATACGGACATTGAACGTGGAATTGCAGCAATATCGGCCGATTTATGCTTGAAAACCGTCGAAAATTAGGTTCAGGACTTCTGCAAACGTACCCGTGGTGGCCGTGCAAAGGAAATCGAGTTCCATACATAATGGCATCGAATGTACTTTCACAGGATTTCCTTGATATTTCAAACTGTTTTTGTTTTCTAAAAAAATTTTTGTGGCGCTCTTTTTGAAAAACCCGTTATTTATACCAGCAGCCTAATCGATACATCATTCACCAAGGTTTTGGACTTTATCGTCACATAGTCTCTTAAGCTACAACTTACATACTAGTATAGAAAAAGTGCGTATCTCTTTCCAAAAATAAATTTTGCTCAAACTTACATACACACGCCCCTATCCTCTCCCATATGCTGCTCATTATTTTTCAACTTATTTGTACAGTTGTTGTTGGCAAAAACGAAATTATTCGACAAATATTTACACTTTTACTTTCAGTCGAATATTAACAACAGAATAAAAAAACAACAACCACAACAACAATGATATAGCTGAGCCGTCACTAATGACAGTCGGAGCCGGCAAAAACACTCGAATTTGAACTAGTGACCCATATTTTCGGAATTCCATTGTGGGCGAAATTTGTTGAAAGGTTTTTACGTAGAATGTAGATGCATATGTATGTATATATCCATGTGGGTGTATAGTATATTGACTCGTGTGTGAGTTCGTTTGTTTTGCATAAAACAGTCCTTAAATTGTCAGGGTCTTGCAGACGGTTGGTATATTTAAGGAGCTCTTGTCTAGTGTAGACTTATCCAATATATGCAGACTGCTGCTGCTTAATCTTAATTTGTATGCATGTTTGCTAAGTCAAACACACTTCATTAACATAGACGTTGTCGCCATCATTAAACATAACATATTCCACCCCGAAAATATATAAATATGTACACATTTTTATTATAGTCAAGCGCAGAAGACAAGCTCGCTTTACTGTATATTTAAGAAATTTTTAATTTTCCACAAACAAATTTTTTTATCGATTGCAACAGTATACTAAGCGTCAGAATAGTGAAGGTTAAAGTCCAACTTGAGTATTAGCCGTGGATAATTCAGTGCCATGCATCGATGGCTTGAAAGAAGTTGAGTTTCAAGTTTGCCATCTCTTAAAAAAATTTGAATTAAATAATTGTTAATTTAAATAATTGTTGAATTAAATAATTGTTAAATTAAATAATAGAGAAATAATATAAACTGAAGTAGTTTAAGAAACTTCGAGTGAAAAAACTTTTTGAAGAGGCTTCCAGTAGTAACTGAGACATAGGATTTTACCTCAAGGTTGGCGGTGCCACATCCGCCGTCCAATTTTTACCGACTCCTACAAGGCACCTTTGTATTAAAGGGTGAGCCAGTACAATTTTTCACCCAATTTTCGATGACTCGTTCGAGCATTTCGTCTAGTAACTGGCGAACGACGCGCGTCATGTTTTCCTCCAAAGCCTGAATTGAAGCGGGATTGTTCGCATAGACTCTAGACTTTACATAACCCAGCAGGAAAAAGTTTAGCGGTGTGATATGACATGATCTTGGTGGTTAATCGACCGGTCCCAAACGTGAAATTATCTGCTCACCGAAGTGCTCTCTCAAAAAGTGCATTGAATGCTGCGTTGTGCGGACAGTTTCCTGGATGCAATGGCAGCTCTTGAATCTCTTTAGGTCGCTTCTCGTCCCAAATGCGTCAAATTCGCTCGTTTACATACCCACTGAGCCTGAGGGAAGTGGGGCTCATTGCTCAACAAAACTTGGCTCGAAAATGTCGGACCGTTTTGGAACTTTTCAAGAGCATCGAGCGCCACGTCGTTCCGTACGTCAGTACGAATTACTGCGAACGGCGCCGAATCGACTGTTCACGGTCTTCGTGTACTCTTTCAGCTACGCAGCAGGCTCTTGCGAGAGCATAAAAGTAATAAAAAATGCTTACAGCTCAATATTCCTGCAGTGCTCACACCCGCCATCAACCGCTCAGCACTGTATTTGCTCTGCTTCATTTATTTTGCTTTACGCTCTCACTTTCCATTTCGCTTTTTACGCATATTTTTTTTTGTATTTGTGTATTTTTTTTTATTTTTTGTGTGCGTTAACGCACTTAATTTTGTTTTGCCAATTCCCAATTCGGGTTTGTTGTGGTCAGTTTCGTCGCTGTTGTTGCTTTTTAGGTGCGCGATTAAACATTTTTATTTACTTTTCCATTTTCGTCTTGCTATTTTTGTTGTTATTTTCACTTTTTAACACTTTTGCTCATATTTCTTTCGGACACTAATGATTTTGGCCATATTCTATATTTAATTTATCGTCATAAAAAGCATAAGAATGCCTCAAAAAAAAGAGGAAAAACACTCTATATCTATATATATAAAAGAAAGTCGTGTTAGTTACATCACTTATAACTCAAGAACGGCAGAACAGATTTGGCTGAAAATTGGTAGGAAGGTAGCTTAGAGCCAGGAGACGGACATAGGATACTTTTTATCTCTTTATGTCAAAATTTAATACAACTCATAAATACAAAAATTATATTTCAAATCATAAGAATTTGTTCAAAATTCATGTTTGTAGGAATCATTTCAATATTTCATTTCTTCAAAAAAAAAACAATAAAAACAACCTTATATCTTCGTCTATATAAATATGTATGTATGTAAAAATGAATCGCCAAAATGTATGTACGCTCATAACTTTAATACGACTGAACGAAATTTGATAATTCTTTTTTTAAAATATTCGTTTAGGTTCAGGGATTATTCGAATAATTGCCGGAAAACCCCTAAAAACAGTCCTTTTCTTTTTCTCATACAAACGAATGAATGTTTGTTCGTTAGTAACGCTAAGAGAACGGCTGAACCAATATTGATGAAATTTTAAGAGGTTGTTCGTTGTGGATTAAGGAAGGTTTAGAAATAAAAACATCTTATACTTTTCATGAAAAGTCGGCAAATTGGATAATTCCAAAAAGTAAACTTTTTTTCCAAAAACATTTTTTTTCAATTTCTGTTTTGTTTTTCAATATTTTGATTTGGAAATTATTTGAATAGTTCAGTCTCGATCGCTTGCTTTTTTATTCCGGCTATTCAAGAGAAAAATTATTACTATTACGATTTACGATGCTTTACGACAGGTTGTGAATTGAACAATTGAAAATTATTCAGTGAAAACTTTACGTGTGAAAGATCCAGTATTATATGAAGTGGTGGAAAGCAATATGGTTCGTGGACCTTGCGGACACTACAATCCCTTTTCGGTTTATATGTCTAACAATAAATGCACGAAACACTATCCGCTTGCTTTTCTTTCGGAATCGCAAACTGGAAATGATGGATATCCACTCCATCGTCGTAGCTCATCAGACGACCATACAACTGAGAGTAGTGAATATCGAAGTTGACAACATATGGATCGTACTATATTCTCCACTGTTGTCTAATTCACATTCTAAACTCATATCAATGTTTAGTATTGCAGTTTGGTGTAATCTATAAAATACGTTTGTAAGTACGTCACCAAGGGAAGCAACATGGCGCTTAATGGTCTTAAACGATACGGTCCATACGTGAACTGCAATAAAGCGCTTTGTAGGATATTTACTTTTGCAATTCATGAACGGTTTCCGATTGTTGTGTGTCTCGCAGTTAATATGGAGATTGGCCAAAGAGTTTATTTCAGCCCAGAGAATACATTGCAGCCGGTGGTAACACCGACAACAACAAAACTAGAATTGACGAGTTTTTTTCTCAACTTTCGTCAGTGATCCGCTTACGAGAACATTGCTCTATTTGAAAATACCTTGCATTCATGGAATGCATCGTCGAAGAAATAGTTACGCTGAAAGCAAGACCGAACAGTAGATGGACATTCAGGTGTGTTCTCAACTAATGCATTAGGATGAATTTACACAACCCACCCAAAAAACGATGATTGCTTCTACCTTCGGTTGCTACTGATTAATGTACGCGGCGTATTGCGTACTGTGAATGGTATGGTGTGTGCAATTACAATTGCTGGAACACGATAATCAGTGGAAACAAATGTTGGACGATGCGATAGCTACTTCGAATGCCACTGAAGTTCCCACACTTTTCGCGATAATCATTTCACCATATCAGCCTTTAAATCCGCGTCAATTATGAGATACGAACAAAAATGACATTGTCGAAGACATTTTACATCGTATTCGCTAAAAATTGGAAATGGGTCAATTCCGGTTGATGCTTCCGGTGGTTTGATATCAATTCCATCTGCGGTTTATCAATTCACGAAAGATGAACTCATCACCAATCTTCGGACATTGGCCAAATTATCTTAACTATGATTCCTTAAATGCACGCGCAATATTAACTGCCAAAAAATACAGATGTTCTTGACTTAAACTGGAAGATTCAAAGTCAAATTCCGGAAGACTTGCGCTCATACAAATCGACCGATCGTCTTTCCATTGAAGACGTCGCCGTGAATTATCCAGTGGAGTTTCTAAATTTTTTGGAGAGGCTTGGTATGCCACCGCATCATTTGCGTCTCAAAGTTTGATCTGTCGTTATTATGTTTTGCAATCTGCAAGCGCCGAAACTATGTAATGGAACCCGACTGATTGTGACGCAGCTATCGAATACAAAGGGCTGAATGCTTGATTCAACGAATTTCTTTTTGTTCCAACGATTTGCCATTTCAGTTTCCAGCGAAAATTGCATTTGAGATGACACTCAACAGGACACAAGGATAGTCGCATAGTGTGTGCAATAAGTTTGGAAATTCTATGTTTTTCCACACGGCTAGATATACGTGGCGTGCACACGAGTTGGAAAGCCATCTTTTCTGTACACCGGAACAGAAACCAAAAAATTTTGTTTATCAAGCTGCGTTACATTGAAAAAAAAAAAATTAAATGAAAAATTCAACTTTAGTTTAATTTAAAAAAACATAAATTCACCCAGGACAACGGCAGCGGGGCCAGCTAGTATTCTATAAACCTGAAGTCTAGGCGCTGGTTTGCTTTGCCTAAAAAATTATTTACCATTTTTTGGCGTTTAGTCATGGTATATTTAATTTATATGGCGCCTGTCTACACCCACAGTCTTTTGCTTCTCAATATTTTTCTTCGAAAACTCCATTAATATTTTATACAACAACCACCAGAAGTTAACTACCTTTGACTTCAATTATGAATGATATGTTAATGAGCAGCAATTCCATTGGGAATCTGTTTATATATATTACTAGCTGGCCCCGCAGCCGTTGTCCTGCGTGAAATTATGTGTTTTGAAATGAAAAGAAAGTTGAATTTATCATTTCATTTTTTTTTTTTTTCAATGTAACGCAGCTTGATAAACAAAATTTTTTGGTTTCTGTTCCGGTGTACAGAAAAGATGGCTTTCCAACTCGTGTGCACGCCACGTATATCTAGCCGTGTGAAAAACATAGAATTTCCAAACTTATTGCACACACTATGCGACTATCCTTGTGTCCTGTTGAGTGTCATCTCAAATGCAATTTTCGCTGGAAACTGAAATGGCAAATCGTTGGAACAAAAGAAATTCGTTGAATCAAGCATTCAGTCCTTTGTATTCGATAGCTGCGTCACAATCAGTCGGGTTCCATTACATAGTTTTTCGGCGCTTGCAGATTGCAAAACATAATAACGACAGATCAAACTTTGAGACGCAAATGATGCGGTGGCATACCAAGCCTCTCCAAAGAATTTAGAAACTCCACTGGATAATTCACGGCGACGTCTTCAATGGAAAGACGATCGGTCGATTTGTATGAGCGCAAGTCTTCCGGAATTTGACTTTGAATCTTCCAGTTTAAGTTCAAGAACATCTGTATTATTTTGGGCAGTTTTTTAATATTGGGCGCGTGCATTTAAGGAATCATAGTTAAGATAATTTGGCCAATGTCCGAAGATTGGTGATGAGTTCATCTTTTCGTGAATTGATAAACCGCAGATGGAATTGATATCAAACCACCGGAAGCATCAACCGGAATTGACGCCATTTCCAATTTTTAGCGAATACGATGTAAAATTGTCTTCGTACAATGGTCATTTTTGTTTCGTATCTCATAATTTGACGCGGATTTAAAGGCTGATATGGTGAAATGATGGTATCGCGAAAAGTTGTGGGAACTTCAGTGGGCATTCGAAGTAGCTCTATCGCATCGTCCAACATTTGTTTCCACTGATTATCGTGTTGCCAGTCAATTGTAATTGCACACACCATACCATTCACAGTACGCAATAACGCCGCGGTACATTAATCAGTAGCAAACCGAAGAGTAGAAGGCAATCATCGTTTTTTTGGGTGGGTTGTGTAAATTCCATCCTAATTGCATTAGTTGAGAACACAGCCTGAATGTCCATCATACTGTTCGTTGCTTGCGTTTCAGCGTAACTATTTCTTCGAACGATGCATTCCATGAATGCAAGGTATTTTCACCAATAGAGCAATTGTTCTCGTAAGCGGATCACTGACGAAAGTTGAGAAAAAAACTCGTCAATGTTAGTTTTGTTGTTGGCGGTTGTTACCACCGGCTGTAATGTATTTCTCATGGGCATGAAATTAAACTCTTTTGGCCAATCTCCATATTAACTGCGAGGCACACAACAATCGGAAACCGTTTCATGAATTGCAAAAGTAAATATCCTACAAAGCGCTTTATTGCAGTTCCACGTATGGACTCGTAATCGTTTAAGACCATTAAGCGCCATGTATTTGCTTCCTTGGTGACGTAAACTTACAAACGGTATTTTATAGATTACACCAACTGCAATCTAAACATTGATATGAGTTTAGAATGTGAATTAGACAACAAGTGTAGAGAAATATAGTACGATCCATATGTTGTCCAACTTCGATATTCTCCTACAGTCTAAGTTTGTATGGTCGTCTGATGAGCTACGACGATGGAGTGGATAGCCATCCATTTCCAGTTTGCGATTCCGAAAGAAATGCAAGCGGATAGTGTTTTCGTGCCTTTATTGTTAGACATATAAACCGAAAAGGGATTGGTAGTGGCCGCAAGGTCCCACGAACCATATTGCTTTTCCACCACTTCATATAATTACTGGATCTTTCACACGTAAAGTGTTTCACTGAATACTTTTTCAATTGTTTCAATTCACAACCTGTCGTAAAGCATCGTAAATCGTAAATAGTAATAATTTTTCTCTTGAATACCCGGAATAAAAAAGCAAGCGATCGAGACTGGAACTATTCAAATTAATTTCCAAATCAAAATATTGAAAAACAAAACAGAAATTGAAAAAAATGTTTTTGGAAAAAAGTTACTTTTTGGAATTATCCAATTTGCCGACTTTTCATGAAAAGTAATAGATGTTTTTATTTCTAAACCTTCCTTAATTCCACAACGAACAACCTCTTAAAAATTTCATCAATATTGGTTTCAGCCGTTCTCTTAGCGTTACTAACGAACAAACATTCATTACGTTTTTATGAGAAAAAGAAAAGGACTGTTTTTAGGGGTTTTCCGGCAATTCTTCGAATAATCCCTGAACCTAAACGAATATTTTAAAAAAAGAATTATCAAATTTCGTTAATTCGTAGTAAAGTTATGAGCGTACATACATTTTGGCGATTCATTTTTTACATCCATACATACATATTTATATAGACGAAGATATAAGGGTGTTTTTATGTTTTTTTTTTTTTTTTTGAAGAAATGAAATATTGAAATGATTCCTACAAACATGAAATTTGAACAAATGCTTATGATTTGAAATATAAGTTTTTGAATTTATTGGTTTGTGATTAAATTTTGACATAAAGATATAAAAAGTATCCTATGTCCGTCTCCTGGAA
>NC_064303.1:108722573-108771099 GCF_023373825.1 Bactrocera dorsalis
AAAAAAAGAGGAAAAACACTGTACATACATATGTAAATATATAAACAGATTCCCAATGGAATTGCTGCTCATTAACATATCATTCATAATTGAAGTCAAAGGTAGTTAACTTCTTGTGGTTGTTGTATAAAATATTAATGGAGTTTTCGAAGAAAATTGTTGAGAAGCAAAAGACTGTGGGTGTAGACAGGCGCCATATAAATTAAATATATGTACCATGACTAACGCCAAAAAATTGTAAATAATTTTGTGGGCAAAGCAAACCAGCGCCTAGACCTCAGGTTTATAGAATATAAGGTCCAAAAGCAAATCCATTATTTTTCCAGTAGATGGTTTAAGGAATCGGTATCTCGCGTTGTATAAGTGCGTTTGGGTTAGTATAGGTTTAATAAGATTTCGCACCTCATGTGAGTACTGTTTCAACTGCACAAAGACTAAACATTACACAAAAAGCCGTTTGGAACCATTTCACTAAGGCTAGATAAAAAAAGAAACTAAATGTAAATATACAACACTAGATAAAGGAACAGACACCTCATGAACCGTATTTTCATCTAAGGATCGCTATCGAAACGTAACAAAATCGATCCTTTTCTGCAACGGATGATTATGGGTAATGAAAAGTGGGTTACTTAAAAAAACGTTAAAGGAAAAAGGTCTTGCTCGAATCGCGGTGTGAGTGCTCAAATGGTAGCTAAACCAGCATTGACGTTCAAGAAGGTTTTGCTATGTGCTTGGTGAGATTCGCTGGGAATCATCTAGTTTGAGCTGCTCACTTACGACCAAATTCTTAACTCAGACAGTATTGTCAATAATTTAACATAGTTGGGATATTGTAATCCATCCAACTTGTAGTTCTGACCTAGAACCGACTGATATTGCTAATGAAAAATTCTAGAGAAACTTGTGAGAATCGCCTGTGAAGCCATTCAGCCAGAAATGAGCCTCGTCGCTGAACATGATTTTTCGATGAAAATCCGGAATATTTTCAAGTTGATGCTCAGTCCAATTCACGAATATACAACGATTCTGGTGGTCTAATGGTTTCAGTTCTTGTATCAATTTGATCTTGTAAGGATGCTGGTCAAGAGCTTTTCGCAAAATTTGCCACAACGCATTACAGAGATACCCAACGCTTGAGAACGACGTTTTGAGAGACTGATTTAGGTCTTCCTTAATTGATGCACTAGTGGCAGTAATGTTCTCGACATAACGTGCACTTCTTTGTTTCACTGGCACGGAAACATTTTGTACTGTCCCTTTGGATTTAAAATTTTCCACTAGTCGCTCAATTGTTGATCTGACAGGACGATTATGACGGCGTAGACGTAGCGCTCTTAAAGTTGAGGCCACTGACTCGGATTATCGGTTGTAAATATTAATAATTTCGACTCGTTGTTGGATCGTATATCTTTCCACTATGAAATGGCGAACCTTAATGAAGAGAAATATCAAAAAAAGGGGGAAAATATGGCGTCGTTTTCTATCTCTATCGGTCTACTTTTGTGGCATCCCTCTTGAAAAACCCGTAACATATGTCTTATGATTGCTATAGGAAGAATATGAGAAAGGGGACCTGGGTTCCAGAACACTTTATAATATTTCAGACATTAGACTGAAAAAAATCTATTTCGAAGGTTAAAATGTTCCAAGGCCTGATTATTGTGTGGGATTACGACTGGAGCTAAAACAAATATTTTTCTTTTTGTACGAGTTTTGTGGCAATTTTTCTCGTTACATTTCAAACTTTGAACTATCTTCAGCCTTTTTAATCGTTTTGAGGTATACTTAATGCTTTTTGCCACAGAAAATAGTTAGAAGTTAGAAAATATGTTTATATGACATAACATCGACAATAACAACTACAAAAAAAAACATTGGAAACTACGCCAAGAATTTACCATGAGAATTCTGAAGAATTCTACAATTCGCTGGAATGCAAAAACTTGGTTTTCATTTTATTATTGCAAGAAGTGTTAATAAATGTTTATTGAAAAGTTAAAGGCGTGTTTATTAACTTGAAATTTGATCGGCTAAAAGTAAATAAAGAAATAAGTGGAAAGAAAGACCGCATCTAAACGTTCGCAGAAAACCCAAGTTGCTTAGACAAAAACAAAAACAAAGTTAGTGGAGTTTATCGTCTACGCTGCAGTGACTGCAGTGTCGCTTGCAAAAATAACATTTCTAATAAAGTGCCGGCTAAGTTATTACATATATGTACTTAAGAATATATGTATGGATATGAATTTATGTTTGAATTTATATGTATAAATGTAAATATGTATGTTTGTACATATGTATGTTTATAAGACTGCGTTGCTGTTTTAGCCAACACAAAAATTCCAAGAAGTTCTCAGCAGCACTTGCCATGGATTTGTTTACATTTAAGCGAAAAAGGAAATAGTTACACACATGCAAGTATACATACATACACTTACAAATGTATGTATATGTGCATTGAGGCAACCAATAACAGATTTATGGTGAAAAATATTAATTTAATAGTGTGAATAGCAAAAAATTGACACCTTTTTACCATTATGAAGTTGTAAAGTTATAATAAAGGCAAATTAAATATAAAAAGTCGTTAAAATAACAACAAAAAAAACAAGATTCGGTGGAATCGAAGCTATAATGCCCTTCACAAATACATTTTACAGCATAGAAGGGTATAAAAAAATCTTCATCTTGCTTTTGGTCGTTCAGTTTGTATGGCAGCTATATGCTATAGTAGGCCGATCTGAACATTAGATAGTGGCATTGCTTTAAACAAATATCCATGCCAAATTTCGTGTAGATATCTTGTCAAATGAAGAAGTTTTCCATATAACAACTTGATTTTGACCGCTCAGTTTGTATGGCAGCTATATGCTATAGTGATCCGATCTGACTGATTTCTTCGGAGATTGCATTATTGCCTTAAATAATAATCCATGCTGAATTTCGGGAAGATAGCTTTTTAAATGAAAAAGCTTTCCATACAAGCTTTTGATTCCGGTCGTTCAGTTTATATGATAGCTATATGCTATAGTGATCCGATATCGTCGATTCCGATAAATGAGTAGCTTCTGCGTTAAAAACGGACATGTGCAAAATTTCTGGTCGATAACTCGCAAACTGAGGGACAAGTTCGCATATACTCAGTCGGATGAACGCGCCTTCAATTCAATTTATGTTGAAGAATGAAAGACATTCATCATGTACATAAATGGCAGAAAATGTGTCTAATAGACAAATATACTTACATACACTTATAGAAACGTACACAAATACATGCATATGTAACCAAATCCGTAAATACATATACACACATATCATTGGTGCTGCCACATAGGCGCTTAACCAGCTGACGCATTGTCATCCATTACAAGCAAAAAAATTGTTTGTTCACCTACTCCAATGAAAAGACTTTGGTTGTTGTTGTTGTGACTGCTCGCTCGCTCTCACCCATTGTCATTTGCTTATCTTAACAGCATTTTATTGTTAACATTACATTTGCATGATTGCTTTGCAGTAGCCATAATACTTAATTATGCGCTTTGCTTGAGCTTTAATGGCACTAGTTTTATGGGCATTTGAATGATTGATGCAAATTGCGACGCGACATGGACAATTTCAGCCTAAAGCGCCACTAATTGAATGTGACTATTAACTTAATGTACAAACGTACATACATACAGTCGTACTTTTATGCAAGGTGGCTCAAAATGCGTGAAGAATTGTGGAATCCCAACGGTATTAAAGAATACAGGAATTGGCAGAGCTTGGCCGCAAGCACTGCGAATATACGTATGCCATATACATACATTATTTTTATTTGACTTGTGTACTGAAGCAAGTATTAACTTTGGTCCTATGGTCAATTAGAGATAATATTTCTTGAACGAAAACTGCAAGGTGTCATTTGCCTAAAAATTGTGGCTTCGAATATACTGTTCGTTTATTCTAAAACAAAAAAAAATATAATACCCTTCGCAGAATAATTTCTTATAGCATAAAGGGTATTAAAATATCTTTACATATATTGATTGTAGTCGACCAGGCAGTGTACCGGCATCAGCGACTACGACAAATAAGCGAGTTTTTGGAGTAGACTTGTGCTGAATTTCAGATCGATATCTCAAAAACTGAGAGATTAGTTCGTCTATATACAGACGGTCAATATCTGGTGTGCTTAACGCGAATACCTGTTGGTGACAGCTTTCCCCCAAGGCGCTCAAAAGCACAATAGATAAAAGGATAGCGTTGATCAGGCAATGTGGAATAGGCACACTAACCACGTTTTCATCATTCGAGTCCCAAATAAAATAAATGCCGAACTTTGAGCTCCGCACCTGATTGCAATGCAACTCCACCTAAATTAAGTTTCCGGTCAGACCTTGTAGCCGAAACTGCTACTTGTTGAGCTTCCATACTGCTATGGACTGGTAATCAGGGGCTGAACCTCATACGCACATTAATCAGGCGGATTGGAACGAACTTTATGAGCTCCTATTCCCGATGGTTCCAGAATTAAGTTTTTGGTCGGACCTCGTAGCCGAAAATTCTACCAGTTGAGCTTCCGTACTGCTATGTACTGTACATTCTTATACTCACATTACTCGTACTCACCATTTCCACAAGAAGCTAACCCTAACTCTCTGTTGAACGCTTTCGCCGCCTAAACCACTAACGCGCAAACATATCAAAGAACCCAGCTAACATCTATACCTCCGAGATCCGTAATGTTCGGGTACATTGGGCATTCGGCGAAAATGTAAGTGTGAGCTTCTAAACGGGCCCCACACAAACACCTTGATTTGTCAGATAGGTGGTTCTGATGCAAGAATTCATTCACTTTATTGAGTAACCGACGTTTTTTACTGGTTATTACTTCGTGTCAAACTTAATATGCTCTCTTTAGTATATAAAAATTAAAGGGGTTCTCGTCATCGTATTCGAACGAGCGCGTTTTCATATTGAAACTTCTTCTTCGTTCGTTTTATCGTTGTTCTCCAGCCAGTCCTCTCCTTAACCTTGAACATGAGTGTTATTCTTTTTTCGAAATCTCTATTTAATCCAATTTCAGGCTTCTTAGAGGCCTTACAGTAGCAGTAGATCTACTACTCTGGAGTAGCAATCTTCATTGACTATGAGTCTAAAAATCCAGGCGAAAAGCAATTGCCGAGAGTCTTTTTCCAAAAATATGATTTGGTGTTTTGTATTCTCTTCCTCCTTTCCTTTTGTCAAACTAAAGTTAACAAACTTTGGATAGCATATGCTGTCAGATTTCTTAAGCTTTGTCTATACAGAAGGGTTTTAATCCTTCTTTAAGAATCACATTAACTTGTATATTAATATTCAAATGTGCTCCCTGTGTTAATGATCAACCTTCAACCGTAACATAACTTAACTTTGTAAGCGAGTGGCAAACGAACACTCGGTAAACACTTAGATTCGTCTATTTTTTTATCGAGTTCAGCGATTCGAAAAATAATATCCAAGGTACATATATGGTAAATATCACAGAAGAATTTTGAAACAACCGCAGTCGAAAGTCTATTTGTCTAAATGTCTGATATCGTCCATACTTTGAATCGATCTCCTCAAGCATCATTGAAGACTGATTTCCGTTTTGAGCTAAAATATGACGAAATTTTTTCGGCGGACACGAAAACTTTCGGCAGCATATTTTAGACTATTTTGAGAAAAAGTTTTTGCTACAATAACAACAAAATTGTTGCATGAAAACCTGTACCATACATTTAAAGCAAAAAAGAATTAAATTAAATTTTCAAAATGTTGAAAATAACATTTTTCCCTTTTATTTGAAATTTTTTTAAAATATTATTTTTATTCTTATTCATCAATTTCTGTTTCAAACTCATCGTTTAGTTATTGCAAATATGCCACAAACAATATTCGCTCCCAATGCTGTGCAAGTGTACTTTTGACCTTCGTTGCCATAATTATATGTGCATAAATCTAGCCATATTTACATTAATATACATACCAAGCAACAAACAACAAACAATAACAGAAAATTTGATTCTAATCTCTTTTCTAATTTCCGGTTGAAGCATCGCACAGTAGCGGTCGGCGTTAATCGCTTTGATGACAACAAAAGATACCTCACCAACAAAGAGAACGTTCTAAACGTCAAAGCGCGCAACTAAACACACACATATGCATATACAAATATATGTATATGGTATACAAAATACCAAAGTGTGTGTGTGCGAAAGGAGGAGAATGTCGAATTGTAATCGAACAATGCAATGTGTGGTGGCAAGACGCTTTGCGATTTTTATGATGAGTTCTTGGGATTTTTTCCAACACGAAAAAAACAAAAATTAGTCGCAGCAATGACGGTAAGTGTGAAGAAAAAAACAATTTAATTGTGTATAAATTAGTTTTTAAGTAAGTTGGGAACGAAGTTAGCGGCGTGTTAGTTGTTGTGGTGCTACGTTAGGGAAAAGGAATGGAGGAGGCTGCCTGCAGCGGAAATGATGCATGTGAAATGTTTAGATAAATGCTTAGTAAATTTGTACATACTTAGATGAAATATTGAAATTCTTGCCAGGTAATTTTCGAAAAATAAAAATTGATATAAAAATTTGAAATGTTAAAAAATTGAAAAAAAAAAAACCAAGAAACAAGTAAAAACGTGAACCTCGGTTACACCAAGTAATCGATCTGTACAATTGTTTGGAGACTGGAGAATTGCTTTGGATAAATTTTCATAAAATTTCATGCCGAATTTCGTGGAGATATCTCCTCAAAGAAAACACTTTTTCATACAAGCATTTCAATTGGATCGGTGGGTTTATATGACAGCTATATGTTATAGTGCTCCGATCTGTGCAATTTCACTGAAGATTGGAAAGTTGCTTTGAGTAATCACTTATACGAAATTTTGTGAAGATATCTCCTAAAATAGACACGTTTTCCATACAAGAACTTCAGTTTGATCGGTTGGTTTGTATGGCAGCTATATGCTATAGTAGTTCGATCTGTACAATTAGTTTGGAGATTGGAGAGTTACTTGGAATAAACTTTCATACCGAATTTTGTGAAGATATCTCTTCAAACAAAAAATTTTTCGATACAAGAACTTCAATTTGATCGGTGGGTTTGTATGGCAGCTATATGTTATAGTGGTCCGATCTATACAATTTGTTCGGAGATTGGAGAGTTACTTTGGATGAGCTTTCATACCGAATTTCGTGAAGATATCTCCTAAAACAAAAAACTTTTCTATACAAGGACTTAAATTTGATCGGTGGGTTTGTGTGACAGCTATATGTAATAGTGGCCCGATCGATACAATTTGTTCGGAGATTGGAGAGTTACTTGGAATAAACTTTCATACCGAATTTCGTGAAGATATCTCTTCAAACAAAAAATTTTTCGATACAAGGACTTGATTTTAATCGGTGAGTTTGTATGGTAGATATATGCTATAGTGGTCCGATATCATCAATTCCGACAAATTAGCAGCTTATTAGGGAGAAAATTATGAGCGCAAAATTTCAGATCGATAGCTCAAAAACTGAGAATAGAATCGACTCTATACATCACGCTGAGTATTGGTATATTTTCCTTTTAAAGGTCTCTGATGTTTCTTTTATTTTATTTTATTTTATTTTATTTATATTATTTATTCACGACGTGGCATGCAATTTTCAGTAATGATTCTTAAACTCTAACCAGCACTAACACAACCCACCTCGCTTTAATTGTTTCTATCTCTCAACAAAAACACCCACAAACTCACTCACTCTCACTTAAGTCATTTCCAATCCGTATCACTCTTTCCTCATCATGCACAAACTCTTCGTTTTACTTTTAATTTATTTCTTTGCTGCCGTTACACCATTTCATGGCACCATCTCTTTAATGCTAACCTCAACAATACACCCCGCACCACCTATCCTGAGTTACTGTTAGAACCGCGCGAATTGCAAATGCTTTTTTCCACTTTCTGCGCATATTGTCGAGGCTAATGCCCTCTTTGTAAGCAATACCATCTGCATAATGTTCAAACTTACTTGGACACGACGCTGTTAGAGGACCAGGCGCAAAGTCACTTTTGCTGCAGCAAACAAGCTATAAATGCATAAGAGCACCGTGGCATTGGCAAATAGAATGAAACGAATGCGAATGCAGACGAAGAGGCAGCTAACAGCATGGCGCACGGCACAGCATGGAATCAAGCCAATCTGTTCAACATTGTCATGTCGCTGGTAGACAGTTGCTTTTTGTGTTATTCTGAGTGTGTCGCTCCTTAGAATCTCCCAGTGGATACTGGAGTGGTTACAGTTCAAAAAGTAGTGGTACGTGAATTCGTTAGGAATGGTGTGAACCACTTTGACATCGGAGTACTTGTAAAGTGAGACCAATCTCTATTCCGCTGTTGTCTTATACAAGTTTGCTTAGATTCAACGAACCGTTTTAAGCCAATCGTTTGGTTAGTCACTTTTTGGGGAAGTACTTCAAAGTTTTCCAATGCTTTGAAGCAATGGAAGGATACAGAATTTTCGCTGGTGCTCGAAAGCTGAAAGCCGTAATTATCTTCTAAAGTATCGGTCGTTGAAAACTCGATTCTGCAGGACTCTTAAAGCGGAAGAGTATTCCCAACCACTTTAGAAATGGTCGCAGCTTCGTTGGATGGCTTATAGACACATAATAATTTAATTTGAATGCAGCCAATTCCTGGTCTCCTTCCAGTAACCAGTTCTGAATTAGTTGTATAGTTTATGCTGCTCGTGTTCTGCATCGCCTTAACTGTAGCACTTTAGCTGCACCACCACTTCCACTTGCCTCAAAAGCCACTCACTCTCAGTCGAGTAATCGCTGTTGCATTGCGTAGTTTTCTTTTTTATTTTTTGCATTATGCCACACTTCACTTACCTACCTTGCTATGTGGTCGTCGTCGTCTTTTTTATGCAGCCAAGTGTTCTGCTTTACCTTTTCCTTTCTTTTCTTGCTCCACTTCAGTTGGTGGTTCTCGTTTTTGTCGGCCTCCGGGCATGAGTATATGCCTCACAACGGTATCAGTTGTGGCCTATTTGTATAACAGCAACTTGTGAATTCTACATTTGGTTTGTCTTCGCTGTTGCTGTCACCTTCGTCGTCGCCGTCACTCATCTCCTTTGCAATCTTTGTGCACCATTGCAAGTCATTGCAATTTTCAAGCTCGTTTCCGTGCTGCGACCGACGGCGGCTAGGTAGATATGGTGGTTGTTGAAGATTGTCACTGCTGCTGTTGGCAGCGCTGCTCTTCTTCAGTCGTCGTCTGCATTCTTTTCGTACCATCGTTCGTTGCATACCTTTGACTTTCGCTTTTGCTACAAATATTTGCGTTTCCAGTTTGCCGTAGTGCTGATTGTGCAACATCGTCTGTCTGCTGGCACATTGTGTAAGCGCAGAAGATGAAAACGTGTACCCCGCTTGCTATATTCTGCAGGTCGTTCTCCTCCTCTCCTTCTTCCTCTTCCTCTCTGATTTTATCTCTTCTTTTTTCTTGTATCATTCGTTCTTTTAGAACTGCGCCCCTTATTTCATCCAACTGAGTGCGCATTCCGACCTCCTGTTGTTTGCAGTTCTTATGTTTCTTCCTCCTCCTTCTCTGACTCCTCTGCCTTACTGTCGCTTCTTCGGTCTGCCATTCTTTTACTGCTTCGTTGCTGTTAATGGGCTTCGAGTGGATTTTCTTGCATTGCTTTAGCAAGCATCAGCATTCTTTTGGACGCCGTTGCTATTGTTGTTACTTTCTGGCCGCCTTCTGATTGTTGTTCTCTGCCGTTCCGCATTACTGTCATCGTTATCGGTAAGTTGTTGTTTGCTGCGCGAACTGACTGAGTGAGTTACTTGTCCGCTCGAGTTTAATTAGTTCTTCCTTGCTTGCTGCTTCAATTCTTGCATGGAATTCGGTGCACTTTTAATGTCGGTATTCAATATCTGAAGACAAAGAGTCTTCTGAAAATTCTCCAAGTTTGGTGTTTATGCGAAAATTTTCTATGATTTGTACTATCCGTTTCGGATTTATGTTGGAAGTGACGGTTAGTGCTTCAAATCGGCTTTGATTGAAAGGAGCTATCTCAGAAACTCGAAAGTTGACAAATTATTAGTGCCATAATACCTAGGTTCCGTTTCTAGATCCACGAAATGCAAACCCGAAGAAGATCCTATGAGTCTGTGTTTTGAGTTAAAAATCGTATTTTTTGTTAGAGGCTCCACATTCGAGCCTTCCTATTCAACTACAAGCAGAGACCATTTTCTAATGATAGATTCGCTTCAAACTGATTGAGTTACCGTAGTGCCTAATTTCTTAAAAATCGAAACCAAGTCATCCGACAGAGTTTGGACCTTTCAGAAGCAACTACAAACTACGCCGTTCAGAAACTAAGTATTTATTCATATTTTTTTTTTTAAAGAAATGAGGTTTTGAACCAATTCCTCATCAGGTGTTATACCGCACTCAACTCTTTAAGTATTGGCGGTTTCGAAGACCGTACTTTGTGCTTCGAACTTACGGCCAACGCCATAGCAGTACCGATCCAACTTATTTCGTTGGCTACGATGGCCATCTACTCTCATAATGCTAACTGCAAATTTATTTACAATTATTATTATTTCCTTTTTACACCAGAAAAAAACGTGTCATTCTATGCAGCGATGAGCAGCTCGGGATTCTTCGTCCCTCTTTTTAATTGTCTTCGTCTCCTTCACTTCCACTACTTTACCATATCCAGCAGCCACTCTAGCCATTCCGCTACGCAGCTTCTTTTTCCTCACTGTGCTAATGACGCTAATTGCACTTTGGCGTTTTGTAATTAATTTAGATTTCTGCCCCTTGAACTGCGCTCCGAGCCGTCTGCCGTTATTGACATCGCGCACCAAGTCATCTCCAGTGCAACTGCATCTGCATTGCTGCTCGCTGTGGCAGTTCATATAATTGGGCCAATTTGCGCATTTGCATATTCACCTTCCGTCGCCCGTGCCGTTGGAGACCCTAGCCCGCCGCGACACCTCACCACTAGCCTTCCATGCGCTTTTTCTTATTATTTTTTTCTGCAAGATTTTCTTTATGAGTTTCCTCTTTGATATTAAACTGCAAACAGTTAACTAACTGTGCTGCCATAAACTGTGCAAAACTCACAGTTCATTTCATTATGCCATTTCTGGTGTTTACTCGTTATGGCGATTTGCTGCAGGCGATGATGAGGGTTTGGTGGCAGCACCGGCATTTTAAGTAGTTTATGCCCGCTTTTATGACTGTTTATGAGCTTGCTTTTAATTATAAAGTTATTTATATGTATATTTAGTCGGACTTTTTCAATTACCGACATCGTGATTTAGTTGACGGCGATAGATACTGGTTAGTTGGTAATTTTATGGACTTAAACTGTCTTAATTTCATCATTTTGTACTCGTTGTAACTGATTTTGGTTTTGGTATTGTGAGTTTTATAAACAACAGCGATTGAGACTATCTCAAAGGACTTCCCTTGTCCACTTTTTGGTATATCAAGGACTGTAAGATAGTTTTTGGTCTAATGCCTGGTCGCAATCTACTGGCGACTGGACTGACGTCCTGTATGACGAATATTTGAACTCAAATGAAACTGCATCTAAGTTTTGCTCCGATTTAGTGGTTTCTATATCAAGTCCTGAGGTAGCTCTTATAATTTTTTTCGAGATTTTTTACTTGCTAATCTAATGCATACTCCTGTAGAACCCCCAAGGTGATCTAGTTACCGATGCCCAGAGCATACTTAAATTATGGAGGGAACACTTCTCCAACCTGCTGTATGGCAGTGAACACACAACACCAGGAGAAGGCGAACCCGATACCCTAATCGATGACGATGGAGCAGGCGTTCCATTGCCCGACCATGAAGAAGTTCGAATAGCAATTGCCCGACTGAAAAACAACAAAGCACAGGGGCCGATGGATTGCCGGCCGAGCTATTCAAATACGGCGGCGAAGAGCTGATAAGGTGCATGCATCAGCTTCTTTGCAAAATATGGTCGGACGAAAGTATGCCCAACGATTGGAATTTAAGTGTGCTATGTCCAATCCATAAAAAAGGAGACCCCACAATCTGCGCCAACTACCGTGGGATTAGCCTCCTCAACATCGCATATAAGGTTCTGTCGAGCGTACTGTGTGAGAGATTAAAGCCCACCGTCAACAAACTGATTGGACCTTATCAGTGTGGCTTTAGACCTGGAAATTCAACAACCGACCAGATATTCACCATGCGCCAAGTTTTGGAAAAGACCCGTGAAAGGAGAATCGACACTCACCACCTATTCGTCGATTTCAAAGCTGCTTTCGACAGCACGAAAAGGAGCTGCTTTTATGCCGCGATGTCTGAATTTGGTATCCCCGCAAAATTAATACGGCTGTGTAAACTGACGTTGAGCAACACCAAAAGCTCCGTCAGGATCGGGAAGGACCTCTCCGAGCCGTTCGATACCAAACGAGGTTTCAGACAAGGCGACTCTCTATCGTGCGACTTCTTCAATCTGCTGCTGGAGAAAATTATTCGAGCTGCAGAACTTAATTGAGCAGGTACAATCTTTTATAAGAGTGTACAGCTGCTGGCGTATGCCGATGATATTGATATCATCGGTCTCAACACCCGCGCCGTTAGTTCCGCTTTCTCCAGACTGGACAAGGAAGCAAAAGAAATGGGTCTGGCAGTGAACGAGGGCAATACGAAACATCTCCTGTCATCAAACAAACAGTCGTCGCACTCGCGACTTGGCACTCACGTCACTCTTGACAGTCATAAGTTGAAGTTGTAGATAATTTCGTCTATTTAGGAACCAGTATTAACACCACCAACAGTGTCAGCCTGGAAATCCAACGCAGGATTACTCTTGCCAACAGGTGCTACTTCGGACTGAGTAGGCAATTGAAAAGTAAAGTCCTCTCTCGACGAACAAAAGCCAAACTCTATAAGTCGCTCATAATTCCCGGCCTGCTATATGGTGCAGAGGCTTGGACGATGACAACAACCGATGAGTCGACGTTGCGAGTTTTCGAGAGAAAAGTTCTGCGAAAGATTTATGGTCCTTTGCGCGTTGGCCACGGCGAATATCTCATTCGATGGAACGATGAGCTGTACGAGATATACGACGACATTGACATAGTTCAGCGAATTAAGAGACAGCGGCTACGCTGGCTAGGTCATGTTGTCCGGATGGATGAAAACACTCCGGCTCTGAAAGTATTCGACGCAGTACCCGCCGCGGGAAGCAGAGGAAGAGGAAGACCACCACTCCGTTGGAAGGACCAAGTGGAAAAGGACCTGGCTTCGCTTGGAATATCCAATTGGCGCCACGTAGCGAAGAGAAGAAACGACTGGCGCGCTATTGTTGACTCGGCTATCATCGCGTAAGCGGTGTCTACGCTAGTAAAGAAGAAGAAGAATCTGATGTGGGGATTTTCCAAAACTATTTATGTAGGACTGAAAATTATAAGATCGGTCAGAATAGACATTATTTCCATAGTTTCAAAGATATTTTACCAAATGTGAGTCTCAGCTTGTATTCACAGGAGTGTAGAGAAACTATTAATTTTTTATAAAATGAAAATCTTTCTTCTAACCAAAGAGGCCTAAATAATAAACGACCAATGATATGAATCCGGAACTATGTTGACTTTATTCTACTAAAACAGCGCTTAACTTGTTTCGGAAAGTATGAATTTCTTTTTACAAGGAATTGATTCTCCGAAATTCTAAATCCCGAAAGAATACAATTTGGAATCCGAAGTTTCAGAACCCGAATTTGGAACTCGAAGTTTTGGGATTACCCGCTTTAATACCGAATTCTTTTTTAACAACGATTATGGTTGATTCATATTCTAAACCCTAAAAAGTTAGCGTGGAATACTTGTCTAGCCAACGAAAAAAATTGTTCCCAGGTACATGACTAATCACAAAGTTAATGTTCCAGAAACGAAAAAATAAATCCGAAATTTCGTTCCAGATATATATGTAAATAATCACAAAATAAATGTCCCAGAAACGAAAAAAAATTGATCCCGAAATTTCGGGATTGCCAGTTTTAGTCCCGAAGTTTTTTTTGTCCGAATTTTTTTTCTTATTATAACTATCGACTATCCATACATTAAAATTCCAAAACCCCGATTTGAAAACCTTACGTTGCATAATGTTAGCGACACTTTGGGATTGCGAGCTTTAAATTATTTTAATTTTTTGCAATGACCATATTTAGTTGATACTTCGAAAATATAAATTACAGTATTTATACGACTTTTTTGATATGAACGTCCGAACAACAAAAGCAATTTTCATTTAGAATGTTCGGAATTACCGTCGGAAATCAAGCCCGAAACTTATTTCTTTTTAATGAACGGGTGTAGATATTCTGAAATTCTAAATACTGGAATTTATAACAGTGCAATAAAGGTCTCCTCAACGAAAACATCATTAATCCCGAAACAATCCCGGAATTTCGGGATTGCCAGCTTTAGTCCCGAAATCTTAAAACTTGTAAAAATACTTGAAATTTATTATTTTAGAAGTTAGAAAGAGATTTTGTAGAAAAACGCGAATATTTGATTTTCCAACTCTATGTAAGGTTTCTCGAGTAGAGCTCCTGCATCTAAATTTTACTCTTTACATATATGTATAATATGTACAGATGTATACTCATTTGAATTTATATGTATACTTCCTGGCGTACTTCACCGTTTAATTGTCATATGTTTACGGCTCCTTTGTTAGTACATGCAGAAGCTTTGAGTCTCTCGTGGACGGTGAAAATTAGCTTAATTTAACTGACATTAAGTTGTCAGCGCGAAGGTAAAGCGAAGTTGAGAGAAAATGGAAAAAAGTGCAATAATAAAGATGATAATAAAGTTCAAAAACAACAAATACAATACAACAACGATGTTCAAGGAAGCGACCAAGAACAACTAGCAACATGCAATCTCGACAGATAGCGATGTAGGCGAGGCAATAGCAGCAACAACAATCATAAGTTACTCACAAGTAAGATTAAAACAAAAACAACAAAAAACACTAGGTAAGCAAATATTACAAAATCATTAAAGACGCTAAACACGCATTTACAACCTGATTGCTGACTTCAATTCCTCTTGTTGTCTTCAATTGTTGTTGTTGCTTTGCAGTGACAACACGCGCTTTCACGCTTATCGCCACAAGCATTTCTACTTATAATTCCACATGCACACATATAAAAAGGCTTACAGGTGTCTAATGTGCACAGAAGTTCCTGTTCTCCTCTGTTATTTGCATACATATGTGTGTGCATGTATGTGTGTAGGCATTTACATTACAAACATTACGCCGCCAATTGCTGCTGGCTTGTAAGCACTTGCGACAACATGAACGCGCCCTCTGGCGCCATTTAGTAACAATTTTCAGCAAATGCTGCTGCTCCGGGTCTGAAGCTGATAACCCCGCTCCCGCACTACCCACAGCCATACAGTAACAACAAACGCACATAATAATTGAGATGACAAAGTATGTGGGATAAGTACTTAGCAGCCGATGAGAAACGTGGAGAAAGTAGCTAGGTTGTCTGCGTGTAAAAGAGCTCGCATTGAAATGTGGAACTCCAGAGCCTTGTACATAAATTTAATATGCTCCCGAGATACTTTTATCTCGCATGACTCGGTAAAATCTCCGTTTGCAGACGTAATGCGCTTAGAGCGAGTGTGATTCATATACTAACTATGTGGTTGGTGAGTTTTCGAAATGTAGACACTTTTGTACAGTGACGAAGCCAAGAAATTTTACTAGCAACTTTGATAACTTATTGCGTGGGTCTTTTGAAACATATATTTGACACCAAGATCGTGTGATATCACACCGTTGGACTTTTCTCTGTTCAGATACATATGTAAATTCTGTGGGGACAATCCCGCTTCAATTCATTCCTTGGAGCAAAACATCATGCGTGTCATTCGCCAGTTTCCAGTCGAAATGCTCGAAAGAGTCATCGAAAATTGGACTCAATGGATGGACCATCTGAGACGTAACCGCAGTCAACATTTCAAAGAGAAAATTTTTAAAAAAATAAAGGCCAAAGAATCTTCGAATGATAAAAAAAAGTCCATCAAATTTGGAGTTTTTGTGTTTTTTCCTTAAAAAGAGTAGGAAATCTCAAAATGAGTCACCCTTTATAAAAATGTTTCAATAATATATATTTTGCTTTTAGCATATAGGGAATTGAACCCCTTTAACCCCCCATCGTTCTGCCACTGGCTAAATAAACGACGGTGGAAAAGAAGCATCTCACAGCTGAAATTCTTTATATGTTTGTTAGGTTGTTAAAATTATTTTAAATGGTGATTGATGTTGTTTTAACATATTTTTTTAAAGCTTGCACGAAACACATTATCCTTGCCACATTCCTGATGCATGCGGAGGCGTATGAGTTACCATGTTTACACACAAAGCTAAATTCTTTGTTTTACCACCCAGTGAAGATTTTTTTCAGGTAAGGATAAAGTAAAGGATCACAATTGACTAACCGAGTAGGAATAAGACAACTTTAAATAAGGTGACTTATCTGAGGACTCACGGACCTCCCTCCATTCTCTTCTAACTTCTTCACATATAGTATGTCAGTATCTCTCTGTATTACTCTTCCTCTTTCTCTCTCTCGCTCTCCAAATATCTGCCATCATCACTATGTCACTTTCAGATGATATCTTTTCCTCCCTCTACCATCCAACCCAAGGCATTAGCTACTGAGCGAATACAAGTGTAAATCTTATGGCTTACTGGGTAATTTATTTTCACATATAAGCAGGCTGTGTGAACTTGATTGCCAAAATTTGCTTTTTAGTACTCACACAAGCAAATGTGCCCCAAGGCTTATTTGGTTGCAGGCATGTGCCCACATAAATTTTTAGGGGCAAGTCACCACACAAATATTTTATTCGATATGCTCAGAAAAGTGATAAGTATGTCTTTATGCTTTGGGAAAATGATAAATTTATTATGTTGACAGAAGTGGATACAATTTTTAGTGCAAATATGTAAATGGGTATTGATTATATATAGGTAATACTGTAATCAATACACGCTGAATTTGAGATCAATATTAAAGTGTACTCATTACATTTTACGGCAAAAACGACTTTCATTTCTGGGTATTGGGTCAAGCCAATTTTTTCGCGAGATTGAGTCACTAGCAAAAAAGGTGATTTTTCGTTTTTCGGAGCTAGTCTCCAAAGTTGAAATATTTGACTTCGAATTTCGATTTTAGTGTGGCAGTTACCAAAAACGAGAATATATAGACATTATCCACATTTTAATCCCATTTCGGTGATGTGCAATTTTTTTCGCTTTAGCTTATATGACCGAATTTCGAAAATAAATTTTCAGATTTTCGAAAATAAGTTTTCAGATTTTCCAAAATAAGTTTTCAGAATTTCCAAAATAAATTTTCAGATTTTCGAAAATAAGTTTCCGATTTTCGAAAATACATTTTTAAATTTTCGAAAATACATTTTTAAATTTTTGAAAATAAATTTTCCGATTTTCGAAAATAAATTTTTAAATTTTTGAAAATAAATTTTCTGATTTTCGAAAGTAAATTTTCCGATTTTCGAAAATAAAATTATACTAAAATTTATTGTTATATAATTTTTCTTTTACCTCTTCGTCTCATCCCATTTTTCGAACTAAACTTTCTCAACTGTGGAAATATCCCTATTCAATTATAGAATACTGTGGAAATATCCTTATTCAGTTATAGAATACTCGGAATTGCCAGGTGAAGGCTCCGCGATGCAATGGATCATTTAGTAAGATCCCTAAATTTCAGTTCAATTCTAGTGGGTGCCTTAGTTTTGAGCAGAGAAAAAAGTGTTGAACTGACACGAAAACTGTGCATGTGAATCACTGTCTGTTCAAGAATAATAAAAATAGTTCGCTTGTAAAAAAATGACTTCCGGTATTATTCTCACACTTGAACCATTTCGAAAAAAAAAACTTCAAGGATTTTATTTTTTCCGGCGTTATTTTTACTTCTCTTTATCAAATTCTTTTGCAATTGAGTCCGCCAAAGCCCACACTTGAAACCATGTTACATTCTTTCTTTGGATTGCTTTCATTAAAATTCCGCAAAACTTAATTGTTTGCTTAACAAATTATCAACTTCTTTCAAAACACTTCAGATACGCTTTTCAACAAGCCATAGATACTCGGCGCCAAATTAAAAACTTATTATTATCATTATTACCGACTTTATTTGAGTTATTGTTATTGTTTCTTTTATTTTTGTTGGTGGAGGGCGCCTATTCGGCATCCACCTTCAATTGCATAAGTCTCTTTGCCATAATTTTTCCACTTCTTGAAGAGCAGCGCGCACTTCAGCCGTGCTGAGCGCATTTAATGCAAGATATCTTGCATAAGACCCGCACTTATACTCATTCTCAGTGCCCACACTCATGCTTACATATGTATGTCTACTTGGGTGTCTGCATATTTGTCTGCGTGAGTGCTTACCTCTAAATTAACTGTATTTTTGATATGTTATCTGCATTATCTGACAAACAATTATAAACCTGATTACATGCCGCTTAACAGCTTTCGCGTTCGTACCTCTGTGCTTGTGTGTGTGTGGGTGTGCAAAGCTCACTTTAACCTTCAATTGCTGCTAATTGTCACTTGTCTTGTTGGTACGTTTGCTTATCTGCGATTGGATTGTTTGTTAAATAATATAAAATAATAAAATGAAATAAATTAAAATATTTTAGTGAAATGTAAAATACAGCATTATATAACATGGCATAAAATAAAAGGTACAAAAAATAAAAAAATGAGTGGCAACTCTTGAGAGTCTTGTCGAAAATTATGGTCGTCCAAAATCTGCTTGATTTGATTCCCATATTTCAGTGCTTCATCTATTTTAGACAATTAATTGAATACTATTTTTTAAACATGTGGCAACCCTATTAATTTTTTTTTCAGTTTTACGTCTTTTTTAGCCTCTATTTCGTTTTCGCATTAAAATTTGTCACAATTTTAGCAAAGAAAAAAATTTAAACGGGTGGCAACCATTTAAAAATTTATTTTAATCCTCTTCTGTATGATAATCATGTTGTGAAATTTCATTTTAAAAACCTCTTCTGTTTGATAACCTTATTGTATAATTTCATTTTATTTTTATTTCTTTAGGTGGCAACTCTTCTCATAATTTATTTGTAATTTGAAATTTATTAATTTATAGTTTCGTAATTTTGAACAAATTTTGAAAAGTTTGAACTTTTTTCGAATTCCAGACAGGTGGCAGCATCTGATCTATTTTCACCATCAAATGCATCTAAAAAAGTAATTTGTGAAAAATTTCTTTAAAATGTCTTGTCAAATAAAACAGTTATAGCTATAAGTTTTATAGTGGTCCGATCTGAACAATATATTTGAAGATACGGGTTACCTTGAACAATGATCTGTGCCAAACTTCGTGGCATCCCGTCAAATAAAAAAGTGTTCCATACCAGAACTCGATTTTGAGAAATCGGTCACTTTGTAAGGCAGTTATACTTGTATGATATCTTCTTCTTTTACTTTGGTAACTGTGGGCCAGTTTGGGCCGAGAACACAAAACTTCGCCAGTTGCCTCTATTCTTGGCGAAGTCACGCCAGTTGTACATCCGAAGTCGGAATGCACTTGGTCGTTCTATTGGATGCATGGACGCTCTTGCTTCCAATGTTCATTCGTGGGTTGCGAGTCGAAAGAGCTTTACGCTGGAGCGCCATCATCCATGCGAATGAAATGGCTTAATCAGCGCAGTCGTTGGATTTTTATTCGCTTTAACTTTATTCATGTCGCTGTAGAGTCTATATAGTTCATGGTTCCATCGTCTTCGATATTCTCATGCAGATGACTCCGAAGATTTTGCGACGAACAGTTTTTTCGAATAATAAGTGTTTTCTCATCTCGGGTCGTCATCGGCTATGTTTCTGCGCCGTATAATAGGACGGGAATAATGAGAGATTTATAGAGCTGTGCCAACGGTGACGTAGCTCCCAAGACACGAGGAATCTTTGTAAGTGTTCTCCAGGTACTTGGTCTTGCCCTCGTTCACCACAAGCTGATAGGTGTCTATCTCTTTGTTAAGAGTCTTTTTCAGGAAATTACGATTTGTAAAAATCTGGTGAAGGATTGTCAGGTCTAAAGTCACACTGATAAGGCCCTAACAGTTTATTTACAATGGGCTTAAGTATCTGCCCATATACTGTCGAAAGAACCATATGTTCAATGTTAAGAAGGCTGCTCTCGCGATAATTAGTGCAGACTGTGAGATTTCCCTTATTCTTGTTACTGCGGAGTAAATCATTCTGGAACATAAGTCTTTCTAGCTCCTCAGCGCCGGCTTTAAAGAGCTCAGCCGGTAAGCCATAGGCTCCTGGTTCTTTGTCTTAAGTCGCTTTAGAGCTGTTTTTACCTTGTATTGAACGAGTGTCAAGATAACAATGATATATGATATAGAGGTCTGATATCGTCGGTCCGTCAAATGAGGAGCTTCGTTGGGAGAAAAGCACATACGTCATACCGATATATGAAAAACGACTCGGCTTGTTACTTTGATCATTTATATGCATATTTTAAAGGGTCTCCGACGTTTCTTTCGTGATATAAATTTCGTAGCAAATTTTATATACCCTGTTCAGGGGTTCTATTCGCCCTTTATGAGTCTATTAATATTCAATTTCGAGTAGCGCTCAAACGCCCAAATCCATTTTGTACGTTCTAATTATAAAGTCAAAGTTCCAAAGCCAAATAAAGGCGAAGGGAATTAGAAAAAAAAACCAGAACCAAGAAATTAAACCTATATACAAATTTACTGTTGATTTAGGAGGCGAAAAGTGGCTTCAAGGTAAAAAAGAACAACAAAATTCGAAAAATAATGCAGAAAACCCTAGACGTAACTGAAGCAGCTGCTGCCAAGCGCAAATCTGTATATTCTTTTCCTTGTTGTTGCTGTTATTGTTTTCTTCTTCTCCATGCTGCATGGAACTTCATTTGCCTTGCTGACCTTCGCACTGAAATCCTGCTTGCGCGCTCATCAACGTTTTTTTGGCACTTTTTGCGTTTCTTCCTCGAAGTTTTTTTCGCTTTTTGCTTCTGGTTTTTTTGCTTCTTCTTTGCAATCAAGCAGTTATCAAAAAAGTAAATAATTTCCAATGTCCACTCTGCTTTTGGCCACGAAATTATAATCATCAGTTGGCTGCATATTAATCTTCTTTGGCGGATCGCCGATTACTGCTTTAGCAACCTACATTCTACCGCTTACTCACTTGCTGCATATGTATGTATGTCTACCGTCAACTGAACCAGCTTCAACCATTGTCTCCCACAGCTTTGTTGAACCATTCTTCAAAATTATATTTCTTTGTTGACCTTCGACTTCGACGCTTTTGACAACTGGTCCTGCTGGCGTCCTTTCCGCTCGCCTTTTTCTCAGCCACTTGCTGTATCGAAAAGTCCACATGCAGTCACGCCAAAAATCGCTTTGTCTTCCGCGCTCGCCAATTACAGGTTCAATTCACTTTTTTATTATTCTTCCATTACTTATAAATCGAAGTAATTTTTAAAAACCGAAAAATCTAAACGCTTCATTTCGCGCATTGAACCGTTTCAACTGCTTAACATCGCAGCTCATGCATGTGTCTTTAGTCGCGCATATAATTCCACTCACCTGTTGACTCCCGATCAAGGTCGTGCGCGTCAGCGGCGCTGCCATCGATTCTCATCGCTATCGAAGTGTGGCGTGAAGCTGGAAATTTTCCTCATTGTCGTAATCTGGCCATGCAAAATATATCTACCAACTACAGCTATTTACATATGTGCTTTGTTTTGCGCATGATCAATTTATTTTGAACGCTCGTTAAGTGGGAAGTACTAAATGCTCTCGCTTATTTGCAAATCTTCATTATTTTGGCTTGAAAGCAAAAGGGTGACGAACAAGTTTTACATTTTTTCCTCTTTGGAATTATATATTTTTAGAAATATTTTTTTATTATTTTCAATTAGAGTTCTTTATTTTTATGCTTAGCATTAGTTTAATGTGCTAATCAGCCTAGGAAAGCGGCACCAAAACTTCCGTGTTTGAAGACTTATTTTTTAAAATCTTATTCCCTATTGTGTAAAGTGTTTTACATAAACAGAGTTCCCGTTGCTTGTCTAATTAGAATTTGAAATAATTGTAAATAATGTGAACGTTTCAGCGGTTAGAAGAAAGATAAGAAGAATACAACTTTTTTACTTGTTAAAAGACCCGTCAAGAGTCCTTAGCTTTAATAACCTAGTCTGCAAAATTATAGAAATTCCAGCCTTCGACTACTTTACCGCTCTTAACTGAGCATGCTTAAACAGCTTTCTCTTTGTTTATCCCTGTTTGTATACAAAATATTCCTAAGACTTAGAAAGGATCAAGATTTGTTCGCTGACAGTGAGCTTAAATCCAGTCAAAGAGTGCATTAACTCATTAGCAATAGCATCAAGTTACATAGCATATTAGACTTGTCTGCTGATGAGCTTGAAAAAAATAGCTCTGACCAAAATCGCTTCAGTAAGGGAACAAGCCTACGGACCTTGCGCGAGTTCAGCAATTCAGCAACCGGCCAAGAGTGGAACATTAGAGTTAAAATGAACTAATTGGTCTTAGCAAGGCTCACATCGCCACCATGACAGGTGAGAACGTTCTATTGGCACTCACGTGATAAGACTAAAGATTGTAGAGGACGCGATTTTTAAAGTTACATGGCGTAAGATAAGGGTTTAAAGATTACACTTTTTCTCTCCACTGTCCAGCTTTCACCAGACTAAGGTTATAACATCTCGATTGCCATACGCACTACGCACCAGGCGAATTATCCGCCTCAATGAAATGTGTCACAATCAAGGCGCTTTGTCGATATGCTAAGGTGTTTTTGGCCTATACAGAGCAGTATTCGAGGCCTCACGAATTCTGTTTACCTAATCTAACTTACAAAATATTCTAGCAATCGATTACTACTAAGTTATTAAATATCATTTCAATAATCCTCAATGTTGGTAGTTTATGAACATATGAAAATTCGTTAAAGCTGAGATGCTTCGCTGTGTTTTTATGTGTCAGAATGGGACCCATCAGTCTTTCAAAATTGTCGACCGTCAGAACACAGTGGCTTCATAATAAATCTAAGTAGTATTATCTATATTATAGAACCTCATACCCTCGCGTTTTATTTGTTAGAGATGGTTAAAAATCGGTCAAGGAGAATGCGACTCGGCAGGGAAATCCGACATCTATACAGACGAATCAAAAATGGCTTGTGGATTGGGATCCGGAATCTATTGTGCGAAGTTGGGAATACTGCAATATCTTCCAGGCGGATGTATTTGCAGTCAGGAAAGCGCGTGAAATAGATGACAGGATGACAGATCGCAGGAAACATTAAATAAGATCGATAGATACATACATATGTCGATAGTCAGGCGGCAATTAAGGCAATAATATCAAGTTGCATTACGTCTAAGAATGTCTTTAGATCCAGAGAGGTTAATGATAAAGCCGTTGCCTATACACTGGGTTCCAGTCCAAAAAGGAATTCCAGGAAACAAACCAGTGCAAGAAGGTGATATACAATGAAATTCCAAAAGAGCTCACAGAAGATTGGGGTGATATGGAACGCTTTAAGGACATGTAGAACTGCCGAATTCATGTGCAAGAACCCACAAGGACTCGAAAGAACTGCAGGCTGATTGTTAGCCCAATGACTGGTCACAACCTACTGGCATCACATACGAAGCGTATGGGCATATGATAAAGCAAGGAAGTAGGCATGAGAGAGGTACTGGAACACCTTCTAAGATCCTCTACAGCATTATCTAGACTTCTTAGATATCTAGGAGCTTCGCTGTTCAAGGAACTACGCGAAGTATCACAATGAGATATCAAATCGTTCTTAGATCGTTGTCGTCTGCACGACGTAAACTTCAGCTTGAAGTCCTAATAAGCATCCATCTTCTTCTTTACTGGCGTAGACACCGCTTTATAGCCGAGTCAAAAACAGCTGGCTGATTGTTGATTTTCATTGGGGGTGTTTTTTTACGTGGCGGGTCCAAAACCCAGCGCACAACCCTAAGTAGGGGATATTTCGCCTTCTCACTTTAGCTCGCCATCAAACGGATGTTCTTAGGCTACCCAGAGGTCAAAGACCGGAAGTCGTGAGCTGCTTGAGTCATATGTAAAAGAATCGTTTCTGGTCACTCCCAAGTGAATGGCGATCAGAGAACTTTCCTCACTTGCGTGAACTTCTACACCTGACTCCATCCTCCTATATCGATATTATGTCGATTAATAATGCCATAATCGCGTTTATTGTTAACTGAAGTTCATCAGTCAGTAGTATACATAAAAATTTCAACTCCAATTCGGAATTTTTTAAAACCTCCAAGAAAATACTTCATCATAAACACGAAACCTTAAACTCGAGTTTCACATTGCATAGTGTGAACTCTAACCACATACAAGATCATGGATATTAATATACTCTACCCATAAGTTTCTGTAGATTATATAGTCATCGCTTTATACATATGCATTATGGGACAAGTCTGTATCAGCACCTGTCATAGCCATTCTTTTTCCAACTGTATCCGTTCTTTAACTAACCCTTATTCTGACCATTAACTGGTTAAAGCAGTTATGATTTACAAAAACAAAAAAGTGTTCATCACTTTGCCTGAGTTTTTCGCTATCTTCATCAGCTACGTTCAAGTTGAACAAGTCATCAACGCTTTGACAGGTTGCGTGGTCACGCCACAAGACGAAAGGGCGCTGCTGATACAGAATTAAGTTATTTTTGAAATATATGACGTTGTTGCTTTAATTGTTTTTGTTGTAGTCAGTGGTGTTACAGTTGACCACTGTAACACTTAACACTGCCTTAAGTAGTACAGTTCCAAGCGTGCTTGTGGCTTGCTCGTGACTTGTCGTAGGTGTAACGGTATGTTTGAAGGCGCTCAAAGAGCGAGCTAAACTCTTCCGGATGTTAAATGTGTAACTTTTTATGAGTTATGCTAATTTTTTACACATGCATGTGATTTGGAAATAGTTAAACTTGAATTTTTTATATTTGACGAATTATTTAAAATTTTAATTTCAAATTTATGACGCCAAGCTTTGAGTTTTAAGGTAATATGACCGTTAATTTGTTATAATGTTACGGTTATTTGGCGTCAGTTGCTTCTAATTTTCTATCAAATTTAAATTTTTGTAACGAACATAAATATTCATAAGCTTGAAAACCGAAAGAATTACAAGAATTCTAAAAGCTCTGAAATTCACTGCCGCCTGACTGCTGAACAGCAAAATCTCAGCCACAAAATTTGTATTACTTTTTTTTGGTGCACTTTCACACCGCTTAACCGCACAACCGCAACATATTTCATATTTAAGTATTTTCAGAATTTATTTTCATTTTTATTTGCGCTTTCCATTATGCATGTTTGGCGATTTAATTACTTTTTTAACACTTTGAGTGCTGCCACTCAGTTTTGCTGCTGCCCCTGGCAGTCTACAATGTTAGCTGGCGCGAGCGGTAGCGGAGCGAGCGGCTGGAAAGGGCTGACTAGGTGACGCTGTAACGGAAAAAAATATTTAATAAAAGCTTTTTGTATATGCTACATATATTTAAATATGAATATATTCACATATAGGTGAGGTGTGTGTGTGTAAGGCTGATAAAACGCAGCAACTCAACGCGAATATATGCTCGAACAGCATTGCCGTCATGTGGAATTGGTTTATGGATGTATATGTATGAATAGTGGTATATATGTACATATATGTTTTTTTTGTATATGTAATGTGTATGTTTATATGCGTGCGCTTCTGCTTCTGTACTGCAACGAATATGCCATTTTATCGTGCAAGTGGCATTAAGTATTCACACTTAACGCCGCCAGTCTTATACATACGTACAATGAATACTATATACATACATATGTATATGTGACATATAACTATATATATACTCTTGTATATGCTAGTATATTTATTTTATATAAGTAAGTTTGTCGGTTTGTATGTGCAGTCAAAGGCATAAATGCACCATATCACTTGAGAGCTTGAAGTAGCTGAGCACATTTAGTATATCACTATGGGAATGCAGCACAGTGGGACGTAAAAATCGATGAGAAACTAGTATTGAAGCCCCACTCGACAGAATATAGCACAAAGAGGTTCCGGAGATTTAAAATTTTCTAACCAGAGATAATACTTCTGAAATACCTATGCAGAAATTAGACTGTTTAGCCCATGTGATATGGGAAAACCTCGCCGAGTGTGCCGACTGGTAATAGATACCAGAGAATCAAGACGAAGGATGGGACGGGTTGACAACAGTTCGCCTTTGTTACAGTTGCGAGATATCTAAGGTCTGACATTTTATCTGAGTATCCTTTAAACCTCAATAGCACAGCATTCAAAAGGGAAGTCCTGCTATGGTCCGGGGTACAGAACCAGTTTCGAACGGAACTTTTGGTTTTCTATTTAAAACTTTATTGAAAGCACTTCAGTTCTGCGAGTATTCGACGCAATATCCGCCAGGGGAAGCAGAGGAAAACTTCTACTCCAAGAGCAGGGGGAAAAGGACCTGGCTAGACTTGGAATCGCCATTTGGTACCAAACAGTGAAAAGAAAGAACGTTTGGCGCGCTGTTGTTAACTCGGCTTTAGCCGCGTAAGTGGGGTCTACACCAAAAAAAAAAACGATGAAGAAGATCTAAAACTGGTTTCAACGTTTCAATTTTGATGAAAGACTGTAGCATATAGTAAACGATAGTAAGAAGATGGCGCCCTCCATTATAAGATACATACTTGCGTAAAGTGGTCTAAGCGCATGTGGACCTATTCTGTTCTACACTCGTGGGTACAACAAAAGAAAAGGAAATCCAGGAAATCCGGATCTCTTGTAAAACACGGAGAAAACTAATGGTTCCCAGAAGAGGACAGTGTTTGTAATATCAAGAACTGACATTAGTAAAGGAGTTGGAGTTAATGGTAAGCTTCAGGAAGGCAACAAAATCTGCGGCAGCCGCAAATCTGCAAAGTTTGACCAAAATATGGCTGATAAGCAGTTAGCGAATGGAGATGCCAAAAGTGTTGTTGCTTGTAGTGAGTGCGTCTGCCAGTTAATGTAGTATTTCTAAGGTCGATGACCGAGCGTAGGCAAGGTCGCGGAGAAAAGTCGTGCTGCCCACCTGCTGAGAAGAGTGCAGCTGAAATCAACAATCAATGAGGAGCTTACAAATGAGATCCAAGAATCCATTGCTGCGAAAGCGGTTCTACCGAATTTAAAGCTTTAATCGCCAGCAGCGACAGTCAGGAGACAGAAGTCAGCTGAGGCCAAGCAATCAGCCAAAAAGCCGAAGACAAAAGTCTGTTGTAAGAGGGACGAGTCAAAAATATCTGAGACATCATCAAATTTCTGCATTGCGCCCTCTTGACATTTTTTTATTAATTTATGGGCTTTAAAGCTGGTACCTTCCAATCTCTTCTATATAAATTGTTTGAAGGCCATTATAGATCTATTTAGCCTTCTCCTTTTCTAGCGGATTTCAAAATATTAATTATTATTTATTAAACTTTTTGTCGGTTTGCAAATACCTTTTTTTTTATTTTAAGAATTTTGGAGATATGGAAATTTTACTGTGAGAATTCTCAACTAAAGATACTGTCACAGTGATCACTGTATTCTTCTGTTACCACATCTTCGCACTGCCGCTCTTTATCGTCAGTGTAACGCTGTAATTTTATTTTTTTTTCATGTGAGCTCCTATACAAATCGTCATGTGTGTAAAAAGCGGTTCAGCGCGAAGTGGTGTGACGCGGTGCGCCGGTGTTTCAATTCCACAGATTATGTAACAGTAAGTAATGAAGCGTTGAAGTGCAGCTCCAACTAGCCAGCAGCGCCAGTCTGCCCTGCGGGCGCTCTCTAACAATCTCTCAGCCTACAAGTTCATCTCCAGTACCCTGCGCTCCTTCAATCACTCATGCGGTGCATCGCAATGACGCCAAGCACCAGCGCGCGCTGCAACGATTACAGTCTCCTAGGCGGCGCGCTATGAAGGAGGGCACGCAGCGCGTCGGGCCCACCGACAGGCAGTCAGTCGGCTGATAGTTGGCAATTGGTATGGCGCATTCAGCGAGATTTTTCATGGTCATCAACACATGTATGTTGTATGTGTATGATGTGTGTAAAGTGCAAAGTGGAAAAGTATATATTTAAATATAAATGTAATAAAAACGTACAACAACAAAAAGCGTCGTATAAAAAAGAAAGAGCGAAAAACACGCTGCCTCGCAACAAAGCATCGCTTTCGCATGACTATGAGCATCTGTAAGTGATGAAGCGCGTTGGCTACTGCTGTCGCTCGCCACGGAAAGACTTGTAAATTGCTGTTGTACTCGTGGCGCTCGTCAGTAGTCGCTTGTCGCCGGGTCCATCTAATGAAATTGGCATTTAGTTGCGGTTTGCGGTCGAGCCGACCGAAAATAAGCGAACGCCGCTTGAGTTAATGCGAGCGCGCTTGCATTAATAGTTGAGCGTGCTATCGCTTGGCGCTTGGCGTTGGCTTTGTGGCGGTGGCTCGTCGCCTCTGCTGCTAAGTTGTTCTGGATGTGCTGTAGCTTGCTTGTTTTAATTTTTTTTTTAGGAAATTATATATTTTTATACGAGTTGTTTTTCCTATTGTGCATTTGTGTGTGTTTATTATTTGTCTTTTGTTGCTGTTACTGGCGCTCAGTGCCATATTGCCGTTGTCGTGTAACTAAGTAGTAGCGCAGCTTAAATGCTGTAATTAGAATTAAGCGCGATTATTTGCAATGCACAGTTTAGGAGATGGAAAATATTTTTTTTTTAATTTTTTATTTTATTATTTTTATTTAAAAAAATTATTTCTTATTATTTCTTTTTAAATTTTTTTTTATTTTTATATTTTTAATTTTATTATATTTTTTTCGTATTTTTTTAATTGTAAAAACTTAATTTTTTTATTATTTTTAATTAAAAAAATTATTTCTTTTTAATTTTTTTATTTTAAATTTTATTATATTTTTGTTGTATTTTTTTTAATTGAACAAACTTAATTTTTTTTATTATTTTTAATTAAAAAAATTAAATTTAATTACTTTTTAATTAATTTTAATTTTTTTTACTTATTTTATCATTTTTAATTTAAAAAAATATTGATTTTAAATTTTTTTTATTTTTATATTTTTAATTTTATTATATTTTTGTTGTATTTTTTTTTTTATTGAAAAAAAATTATTATTTTTTATTTATTTTTAATAAAAAAATTAATTTTAATTTTTTTTATTTATTTTATCATTTAATAGAAAAAATTTTATTTCTTTACTTTTTTATTATTTTTTTTCATTAAAAAAAATTTTTTCTAATTTTTTTATAATTTTCCATTAAAAAATATTTCTTTTTAGTTAATTTTTTTTGTATTTTTTTATTATTTTTATTTACTTTTTTATATTTTTGTAATTATTTTACAGTTTCGTCGAATTTTACATAAAATAAAAAATGTAAATCATTTTATTCAATATTTTAAATAAAAAAAAAAATATATATATGAAATGATTTTTTTTTACTTTTTTACTATTCTTAATTGAAAATACTTTTTTTTAGTTTTTTTATTTAAAAATTTTTAATTTATTATTTTTAATTAAAAAAATATATTCTTTTACAGTTTTTTATTGTTTTTAATTAAAAAAAATTATATCTTTATAATTCTTTATTTTTTGGGATTTTTTTAATTATTTCATTTTTTTTTGTATTTTTTTAATTTTTTAATCATTTTTTCAATTTGTTAATTAAAATTAAAAATTCAAATCAATTTATTTAATATTAATTTTCATATTAGGACGATTTGTATAGTTTTATTTATTGATCTCTTTGTTAGCTTTATTTTTCTATTTTCATTTTTTATGGCTTTTTATTATTTTCTGTACTTTTCATATATTTGCCGACCCCCCATATAATCTCTCTCGTTTATAAGATATATGTGAATATCTACCAATATTTGTACTTATATATAATATACCTACATTTATATATGGTATATATGTATGTATAAGAAAGTTTACATAAAATTTATGCACAACTGTGTACATCCACGCCTCATGCTGGCTGCTTATGCTTCCGACATGCGTTGCCTGTCAATTTGACACGCCCATAAAAAGCATGTTTTAATTAAATATTGATTCATGGTGGCAAGAGCACAGCACACCGACAGCTTTATGTGCCATCTTTTATGAGCCTTTTATGTTCGGTGGTAAACGATTCAATTATCGCAGCCATTTCAGTGCTAAATGGCGCTCTAGGAGTTGAACACTTTTAACTACCAATGGAGTTCTTGTGGAGAGTGCAGATATTTGCTACTTTTTGGGAATTCTCCCAATGAACCATAAGATTGGGGGTCGTTTAAGGCAGCAAACGATTTATTTAGAGAAAGTACTGATATTGGCGGTGGTTTTTCAGTAAAAATATAGCCCTCAATTAATTAAACGCTCTTGCCGAAGAGATTAACGAAGTAGTATTCGTTTTTCATGCGGCACAATCCAAAAAGCTTTGCTCTAGTTCTTCTGGGAGAGAATTTTAGAATAACAGAGTACGGATTACAAGACACACGGGTTCTCTTTTTATTTATTTCTCTCTCTCTCTCTCTTTTTCTGATGCCCTCTTTCTCTGTCTTTGAAGCTTCTTAACTACCACTATGTTTTTTTTTAACCAAAATAGCCTAAATAGATTAAGATAAGGTTCAATAATTCCAGAAAGAATTGTAATACCAAACATTTCGTTCAAAATCTTGACGCCAATAGATCGAAACAAATCTGTGAATACTTAATGTCGATCGCTTCAAAAATTGGGAACTGAATTCATACCAGAAATGTTGCAGTGATTCTAATAAAGCTCGCTCTCTTTTAGTCAATTTTTAAACACAAGTTGAAGGAGACGACCTTAAAACCTTGAACTCCTTCGCTGCAATCAGAATTGGGGTTAGAATACTCTTGCTTACCAAGACATAAAATTAGACCCCCTTGCAGTTCTATATACCTACACTATTCCTAAGTACTTATGGTAACTATAATTTTCTACGAAATCGCCTCAGCATCGCCAAATAAACAACTCGTCTCTTCTCGGTAAATAATCGATGTTATTGTTGTTGGCATTTTTATTGCTCCACCGCTATTGTTCATTGTCATCTGAAGGTTAAGGTTGCAATTTTTCTAAGTTCATTAGAAAAATTCCACAAATCAAGCGAATGGCAGATGGCAAAAAAAAAATTAAAAAATGGCAAAAAGAGAGAAGAATGTGAAGAAGAGTGTAGTAACTATAAGATTATAATTGTTGCCGTTGTTGTTGTTGCTGTGTTGATTGCTTGCGTGCTGTCTATTGCAATTTCTTACTCAAACTGCACCAGCCGTGAAACAACAAATGAAAGACGAACAAACATGCATAGTGTGGAAAATGACATAAACAACAACAGCAATAACCATATATATATAAATATATTTGCTGGAATTTATTAAGATTAGAAAAACCCGCAAGTAATGAAAATCATTTAATTTAATGTTCAAAATGCTTACAATAGACACTGTTGTTATTTTTGCTTCAATAGCGCTGTGATCACTGTGTTGCAGAGGCCTTAATTTCTAAGGAAACATTTCTGACTGTCATACACATTGTTGCCTATATTGTTGTTTTTTGTATGGTTGGAGGGGGATTGTTCAACCAAAAGTCACTCCAATTCTCTTTATTATTTTTGTACTCTGCCAACATAGGAATTTTAAAAATTGCGAAATCTCTTTTGCCTTGAGTTCGTTCTTCACTTAAGAAAATTAGGTTACGACCGTCTTTATGCACCCTTACTTCCCTTAATGAAATTCAAGATCGTTGCATTAAATATTTGTTTTTTTTTATAGTAAAAAAAATTACTATTATTTACATTTGACTGATTGTTTGATAGACGGATTGATTGATTGCCGAGCGTTTTTACTCGACTCCCTGCATAATCGCTCGCAGGTGTAGCAAATACAATTTTCTAGCAATTGGCTAGCCGCCAACCGACAATTATACGGTGGCAATGCAATTTGTTGAAATCGTGATATTTCTATAACAAATCTATTAACTTTTACTCAAACTATAAAAAATTATTTATTGCACAATAAAAATGGTGAAAAAAAGAACAATAAGCGACAGTGAGCATAAAAAACGAATTTACATTATTAAACAAGTCTTTATGTATAGAAAATTATACTGAAATTAATTAATAAAAAAATTGGTGGACGAGAAAAGGAAAGACGAGAGAAAAATGTGAGAATTCGACTTAAATTAAAATACTTCCAGGTTTCAGAAATGTCACTACCAAAGGGACACAGGGTGGCGAAAAACTTCAAAGTTTTAGAAGGTTGTTTTATAGAGTTGTCTTTTAGTGGGTTTGCTCTGATGAAATTTTTTTTATTTACACATATGTAAACTCTGTCCAAAAGCACCCGCATTCAAAAACACATCGAGGTTTAAGCGGTGCCTTTAATCGCTAACAGAGCTTTTCTTTGTAGACTTAGCGGTGACCAAATCAGTCAACTGTTAAATGGGTCATTAGCAACACTCGCAAGTAGCTGCGAAACAAAGAAATAACCAAGTAGACAACATTAAAGAAACCATTGAGGATGTGAACAAGAGAGTCGCACAACAACAACACCTAATGTAAAAGCAATAAAAACTACAACAATGAGCTTAACAATGCTGGTTACAATGGTTCAGCACTTACAAGCCTGAGATCTATGAAATCTTGGTTGTTGAAGAAACTATTATTATTATACCCTGAACAGAGAATTTTAAGTGTGTCACGAAGTTTGTAGCAACCAGAAGGAAATGGCGGATACCCTATAAAATACATATTTATATATAAATGATCATCGTGACAGGTTGAGTTGAGTCGAGTTGAGTTGAGTTGAGTTGAGTTGAGTTGAGATGAGTTGAGTTGAGTTGAGTTGAGTTGAGTTGAGTTGAGTTGAGTCGAGTTGAGTTAAGTTGAGTTGAGTTGAGTTGAGTTGAGTTGAGTTGAGTTCAGTTGAGTTAATGTTCGTCAGCCTGTCCATCTGTTTGTATATACGCGAATTAGTCCCTTAATTTTTGAGATATCGTTCTAAAATTTCGCCTACATTCTGTTCTCTCCAAGAAGCTTATCATTTGTCGGAACGTGCGATATCAGATCACTATGGCATATAGCTGTCATACAAACTGACAGATCAAAATGAAGTGCCTGTATGGAAAATTTTGTTAGTTGACGAGATATCTTGACGCAATTTGGTAAAGATTATTGTCCGAAATAACGGCGCATTCACCGAAGAAATTGTTCAAATCGGATCACTATAGCATATAGCTGTCATACAAACTGCACGATCAAAATCAAGTCCTTGTATGGAAAAGTTTTTCATTTAACGAGCTATCTTTTCGAAATTGGGCATGGATTATTGTCTAAGGCAATAATGCAATCTTCAAAGAAATCATTCAGATCGGATCACTATAGCATATAGCTGCCATACAAAGTGACTAATCAAAATCAAGTTCTTGCAAGGCAACTTTTTTAATTGTGAAGGGTATACGTACGGTTACACCAGAGTCAACATTTTGTCTTCTTTAGGTTATTCTTTTTGTTATTGTTTTTGTTAGAAAACTACCGTCGATCTCTTAAGCTTGCCACAATCGAGTCGGTAGGCAATTTGCAGCACCACTACATTAAGACGCTTAACAAGTAGACGACAAACAGAGCCGCCAATAACAACCAAAAGACACAATCAACAAACAACAACAACAACAATTAACTCATAACAATTGACTTGCAGACGGCACAAGAAATGATGTCTCACAAATGCCGCGGGGCTAAGAAGCTTCGCAGTTAAAGTGAGCGCCAACGAACAACAATTGTCCAATAAAACAATAACAACAACAATATATGTACATATATCTTTAGCAAGCAATGGTGCTTGCACCATTTGCCCGGACAAGCTTCTTCAGTTCGCCTGCGGGATGGCAACACTGTGTGTGACCACTTGGTAAGTGGTGAAAATAGAGAAATAACAATAACAAAAACAAAATCGAAAACGACAACGAAAAGTAGCAAGCACACACACAAAGATCTCATTAAAAGCAACAATCAGCGACCAATATTAAGCAGTCACCAGCATCAACCAGCAAAGAGCTAGCAATCACCAGCCAAGTGACAATTTCCAAACAAACCCTAACCAATTTCGACTAATTTCGGCTTGGCAATAAAACTTAAATGAATGAGTTGTTGTACAGCAAGAAAAATTTTACCAAATAACAGAATAAAGCGCCTAAGGCATTCCGTTTCGTTGACCATTTGACATCCGCAGCGTCGAACGAGATCAGCTGGGCTGGGCTAGGCGGGGCTGTGGGTGCCGCAGATTGAAATAAAGCGTAGAAGAGCAAACAGATTTTGTGGGAAAATTATATGCGTAAACATATGTATGTATGTATGTTAAGAGGCATGTTTTGTTGTTGTGAAAGAAAGTTTTTGGCAGTTATGCTACCTTTTTGGAGTGTTGAAAGAATTCACTTGTTGAAATTGAAACTAAAAAATGCTTCCACGTCTACAAAAATCTGCTTATTTGACGAAATTGTTGATATCGGACTACTATAGCACTGATTGCTCAAAATCGAGTTGAGTTGGTTATACATATACATACTTAGTACTTACTATAAAAAATGCATCTGTTCTTTTTCTAATTTTTGTTTGTAATTCATGTTCCTAACATTTGCAGAAAGCTAGGGTTATACCTACTTTTCTTGATCTGCTTGTAGTTTTGTTAATCCGTCTTTGTTCTGAAAGGACATCATATATGAATACAATTTGCAATTTTCTATTGAGAAGCTAGGTGAGGTCGCCATCTGAGCCTCTTACCAAGCTATTGTGATTAAGTTGAAATTCTTTATATAACTTCCAAGCTGGATTGGGGAACTTCAATCCGCTAAATCTAACCTACTTCCAGCTCTAGACTCTCCTACGAAACAATCTGATTAAGTATTACCTCGTGGGAGTAATAAGACCTTTAAGTGTCCTCTATGGTATGAACTGATGGACGCCTAATCTACTTTATATGTCTCTATTTTGTTACGAGGCGGCCGCTTCGCTGACAGCTTTCCAGTTCTCAGTGGATCGGCACATGAGTGCCGTCACATTTTCCACCGAGTGTAGTTTTAAGTTTTTCTCTTGTACTTAAAAAACGGGGGGCCATAAAAGAATGCATGCTCAAAGCCTTCAAAGCACTCTGAACACGTCGGCCTAATGTTTTGCTGGAATTTGTATAGATAGCTTCTAAAGCACCCATATCCACTTAGTAGTTGGGTTAGGTGGAAATCCATATCATCTGTCGATCCACGAATTGATATCCGGTATCAGTCTGACTCTCTCTTCTCTTTTGACTCCTATAGACGGCTCTGATAACTTGTATACCCGCTCGGATTCGTCACCCTGGATGTCAAAGGGCATCATATTGGCTATTGCTTCAGTCACATGATATTGTACTCGTATGTGTATCTATAATATTCGTAGATATCTTTGTACATATGTTAACAACTGTAAGCCTGTTTGCCGTTGTAATTGGTATGCACTTAAAATTACAACAAATGCAAGGCATTGTATGAATTTTTGATTATCATTTGTGAATGACAGCGTACAATAACAAAATTGGCATTGCTCCAGTAAAAAGCAACGCTTACGAGCAAAAACAACAAACATTTAAACGCAATCATATGTACATATATACATAAAATGTGCATAAATATAGTATGATAATTTTCAAACTTTATTTTGCCTTGCATTTCTCCACGCTTCAGTCAACAACAACAATGCAATGTCCGATTTTTTTTTTCAATATTTCAATTTAAACTTGATCTTCTAAAACTTTGGATTTCTATTCTCAACCCTTCTATTGTAACTGGACTGGCAAGTCATTCTGTCAAGCAGTCATTCAGTGAGTTGGTTCAATTTTCGTAGTGCTTTTTTGGTAGTCATTTGAATAAAGGTTCCGGGGACTTAACTATTTTTTAGTTATTGAAATAATCATTCAATTAGTCGTTATTATTTTGGTTAGCCATTCAGTAAGTCATTTAGTTAGTAGCTTAGTCGCTTACTTAGTTTAGTCGACAAGTCTTTCAAGAATTTATTCAGTCAGTGATTTTATTTAGTCATTCGAAGAGCACACACAGTGGCAATTTAGTCAGTTATTCAATCCTACATTTTAGTTATTTTTTCAGCCAATTAGTAAGTCAAGTAATCGACTACAGGTCAGTCCAGTCGGTCGTAAAAACAAAACAGTATTATTAAGTACAATAATCAATTTAATAAATCTTTCAATTAGAAATTTGATTAGTAACTTATTCATCGGTACTTTTAGTCAATTTCTCATCTTTGCTCTCCGCTAAACACTACTCCATACAATCCCTAACTCAGTTAGCATGTCAGTAGGTTAGTTATCCAGTACAATGCTATTTTTTCAGTCGTTTATTTTCCTCCACCAATCGCGCAATCAGTCAGTTACATAGTCAATCATGTTGTGTGCAAATCTATTTTACAACTGTTGGTCTATATTTGCTTTACATTCGCATTATGGAATATTTCTCAGGTTTTTTTGTGCTGTGCTTTCCAGTATTTCTATTTATTTCACTTGTGCTCCATTTCATTTTATGCCATTCGCATTCAATTCTCAGTCTATGCCATTTGCATGCAATAAAATTACATTGGCTGCCCATCAACCCGGCGTTCTGCCGCTCTACGGCAGTCGAGTCTCGTAATTCGTTTCGCTATTTTATGTTAAATGGCTCGGTGTGGTCCAGTCCGTGCTTTGTGGCTGTTGATGGCGTCAGCAGGCGTTGACGTTTGGTCTATTTAGACGGCTGTTTTGCATACTTAATAACAACAAAAAGCGTGTTTGTTCTGCTTCAATAAAATTGTTTGCCACGATATTGTGAGCACATGTGATTGTTTTGAGAGAGCCTCTGTGTATCTGTGTGTTTTCATTGGATGCACTTTTCGACGTGTGTAAAGCAATTAGCTTTTTTAGCTTCGAAAAAGTGGCATTGAATATAATTTCGAAAATTAGAAACATATGAAAATATGTTTTTTTTTTTTGATTTTTTTGCTTATTTAAGTCGAATGTCAGATTTTTATGATTAATAAAAAGTTCAGTGGAAATTCTCCGTTCTATTTGTGGTGCTGCTGAATAGTACTATAATTGTCATTGTACTGTCTCAGTGAATTTAGTTTATCATATGAAAAATCAGAATTTAAAATATTAATACTTGGGTAGGTACAGTTATTTTTTTATTTAAATATCAAAATTCGAAAGCATTTGAAAATTTATGTTAGAATATGATTTTTGTAATATCAAATTTGTTTTTATTATTTAATCAATTTTTATTAAATCAGGTGGCAACGCTGTTCAAAAGTGAGAACTTTGAAATCGCATATAACATTATGTCTTTTGATATATGAAACGTGTTTTTATATTTCATAAATTTTTGTGGAATCAGATGGCACCACTGTTCAAAAGTACACGTTATCACATGCGTTGAGTTGATGCCTATATTATTATTATTGATGCGATTATATTTTTTTTCTAATAGTCTTTTGATTCAAAAGCTTGCAGCGTTTTGTGCGTTTTATAACGAGATAATTTAAATAGGTGGCAACGTTTCTACAAAACTATTTTCAAATTATAGCTTTTACAAACTTCTTAAATTCCTTAGCAATAATTATTTTATCAATTATAATGAATTTGAATTTTCAAACAGGTGGCAACCCTCTTAAAAATATTTCTACTGAAAATCTTTCATAAACTGCGGCCGTTTGTAGTGTTTTAAGCCTTTTACAACTCAATATTTTGAAATAGGTGGCAACTCTCTCCAAAGAATATCTTTTTTGGAGTCTTTCCATGAACTACATCAGCTTTTAGTGTTTTTGTACCTTTTATAAGTTAAGATGGCAACCCTTCTCCAAAATTATTTTCAAATTCGAGCTTTTACAAACATCTGAAAACCATTTTGCAATAATTTTTTTATAAATTATCTGGAGTCAGCAATTTTAAACAGGTGGCAACCATCAAAATATTTTTTGCGGTTTTTTCTTCATTTCTGCTTTCTGGTATTGTTTTGCTTTTATAAAATCCATTTTGAACCTATGTATCTCGAGTTCAGTCTTCATGTCAGTGGTTTCATCATTCTTTTATTTAGTTACTAGAATTAGCAGACATCATGTGACTATTTTCATATGTCAATTATAGTATTCATTTTGAGAACACTTCTAAAAAATTTACAAAACCAATACAGTTTAGTGAATTTGTTCACATTAAATTTGAGAATTCAAACTGACTATAGTTGTAGCGAGTTGTGACATCACATCATCTAGCCGCACTAAAATTTTGCATTATAATATCACATCATGTCATAATGAAAGGCATCACTTATACTCGCTTCAAATGTTAAAAAATATTTTGAAACAAAAAAATATTCTTCATTTTAGTTTTTGATACTCTGAATCACATCATGCGATGTTTGTTTATTTACCGCACTACTTAAATGAAAGTGAGCCTTATAGGATATTAAAAAAATCGTTATGTTTTTCAAGTTGTTCCAAGGCAAAATCAGCAAATCTTCGACGTGGTCCACAGGCTTCAGTTGTTGAGTGAGAACAGTTTTATACGAAAGCCAGCCAAAAATGCTTCCTCAAAATCCTCCAGGTTATGGTTTGAGACAGTCCCAATTCTTAAGAATGTCCTGGAATCGACATGCCTGAAGAGGCATGATAATTTTAAGTTCACGTGAAGTGATATTATTGAATTTCCTGTCGACATCGCTTACAAAGAGGCTTATACTGATTTGATGTGGAGTTTCTAAGCATACTAGCAACAGTGCTAATTTCCACCGAATGACACACATGACATCACATCACATCTAATTCTGCGCAATCTGCATCAGTGCATGAGTCACCGTGGCGAAACAATTTGCTATGCAAATTCACCGAGCACACAAATAACCCACTAACAAGAACCCTTATCTTAAAGACTGACAGAATCGTGACCGATAAAAAACAACAACAACAATAACAATATACATAGCAATCACAGAACAGAAGGCTTGGAAGCATAAAGTGCTATGTTGTGTTGGCGTTGACAACTTTGTAGTTAGGTTGTCTCAATGGATCTTGGATAATTAGCATAAGCAAACGCAGAAGAATTCTTCCGCAGGTGGCATACAAATATAAATAAACAAATGATCAAATCTTTACAAAGAGCAAAGTTAGAATTCTTACAAGAGCATTTGCGAACCATTAATTGGCGCGGGCAGTCAATACTTGCCGCATTTAAGGGGTGCGGGGAGTATTAATTGCCAGCGAAGAAATCCATCAACAGCTAACATTTAGAGGTTGAAGTGTAATCAATAATTGTTGGCACGTCGAAACAATTTGAGAGTTAGAGACGCGCGCGCGGACTTCAGTCTAGAAGTGAGGGTGTGAGTTTACACAATTTATAACTCGAGTTGCCATTTTGCATAAATCTTTAACAAAATTAATTGCAAATGCAAATTTAAAGCGAATGACGCTTCGCCTGAAAGACAAACCAAAAAATTACACTCAAAGCAATTACAAAAACAAACAATTAAAGATAAGCTTAGCATTGGATCGCTATCTGGCAGCAGGCAAGGTTAAACGCTTGTAACTGCACAGCCAACTTGTTGCCACTAAGTGCACTGAGTCATTAACACAATGCAACAATTTGGCTGACAAATTGTCAAACAAGCGAAACACTCCTCCGAGCAAACACTCAGCAGCGCTACGGACCTGGTAAAGCCATACTGTTGGAGCATTGTATGCAAATGCGTAGTGTTGATGCCAACAAACATCAAGTGGCGAACAACAAATTGTTGTGACATAAATTATCCGAAGCAGCAGAAAGTCAAATGAATCGGAAGCGACTAAGCTTTAACGTCGGGGTAAGATGGATGAGATAAAAGAGAGAGAGAGAGAGAGCAATGAGCTGAACACCCTCATCTGAACTGGCTTTGGTAGAGAGAGCGGCGTAATTAGCAACAATCAAGCTAACTAAATTTAGTGGAGGAAAACACAAAGAGATCCGAAATACGAAGAGGGGATGAGAAGAGGCAACTAAGGGGTCAAATTAAACTTAGAACTTCTTATGGAATCCGAAAAGAGCTTTAAGATTGCTGATCATATAAAACGAACCTTAAACTGAAGTTAAACTAGTCAAGTGCTGACTATATACGGATCTTACGGTTGCTTACTATATACAGATTTCAAAAAAATATGTCTATGAATGTTGAATAGTGTTTGACTGTGGCTGCTCTCGTTAAATGAAGAGCACTGGGATCTCCTTTGAGGTTTTTATACTGTCGATTGCATAGCTATTGGATTACTGACAGTACAAAAAAAAAAACTGCAAATATGTATGTCAAGCAGCTAAGCGGATCCGGAGCTAACCGAAAGGGACCCGGAGTCTTATCCGTTCCCGCGACAGTCGGGTCTACGTAACCGGCCGGAAGGGACATGGATTTTTATCCGTCCAAGGACTGTCAAACCGGCAGTATTCCTTCCTACAAGATCGACAACAACTTAATCGGTTTCCCCGACCAGCGGTTACGCCTAAATAGTGAACTATTAATAGAGAACATTTTTGCTTGACTTCCATTATTAGGAGTCCTCCTGTGTTTTGTTATTTTAACGGCGGGGAACTATTTTCCATACTGCGAAAAGCTATCGAGTTGATTGTCCGTATATAAATTCGACTCCGTTCCGGTAACGCAGATCAGACTGTTATTTTTTTTGATTCTGAGACCATTTTTTGTACTTAAACCCGCAACAACTCTACGTCTATATTTTTTCTTCTGTTCCAACTAACTTGTATCCAAAAATGTATATTAAACTCACCCAACAAAGTCATTATCTGCTTACGAGAGACAAAACATTAACCTATTCACGAACTTCATTGACGTTATGAAAAAAAAAAGTAACCGATATTATAACTAGTCCTCCCAGCCCGATATACTATTCATTTCATTTCATTGATTTTCCCACATCCATTGATCACAAGCATGAATATACCCAAAGAGTCGGTGTTGCCTTACATTATTCAATGTTAATCAGGCATAAAGAGTGCCTGGTTGGTCAACCGGCTTACATATTGGCCTAACCTGCCACAATGGCCGCAAGCGCTACGCAAGAATTATCACAAATTTGGGCTGCCAAAAGCAGACACATCCACGTTTGTTGTGCGTATAGGTGAATATTTCGTCGCGGCTAAATTGAGTTATCTCTTCGAAGCTCTAATTTTAATCATGGCCTGAATACTTATTAGCACGTTGCGTAAGTGTAGCTCGTGGTCTGTGTTGCGCCAGTACGTCCATTAGTCTGCACTATGACCACCGTCGCCACAACAGCTGTTACACTGATGATTTGGATGCCCATTATTTACCACTGCAGCAGTTCATCAGTTCACTAGCACCAATATTATTCAAAATTTTGTGGTTATAATTTCCATTGGCTGTAATAATCGAATGAAAGTGCGAACGAGAATCATTCAACTGAACCAATGTAGTGCATTTGATAGTTAGCGCAACGTATACTGCTGTGTCAGTCTAAAAATAATAATTTTATTTTCAGAATTCAGATGACCTCCTCTTGACAGCTATCATCCGACATCTATTTCCCGGGCGCCTTTTGCGCTCCATTTGACTGCTACTATTTGACATTCAACTGGCAACTGTTTGACGGCTCTAATTTGACATCCATTCGATAGTTTTAATCTGACATTCCTTTGCCAACTATGTACTTTCCGTCATCTGCTAGACAACTATCACCTAACATCTATCTGACTAACGTTTGACAGCTACTATTGGCATCCATTTGAAAGCTGCCTTCTGATGAATATTATGACGTCCATTTGACGTCTGTTTGATAGCTGCTATCTGACACACATTTGACAGCTTAAGTTTGACACATCTGTTTGGCAGCCACCATTTGACATCCATTTCACAGTTATCTTCTCACAACCCTTTGACAGCTGCTTTCGGGCATCCATTGGACTGCTGCCATCTGAAATAAATCTGGCTTATCTTTGACAGTTGTCATCTGGCATCAACCTTCGACTAAGAGGTTCTCCGAGTTTACCTTCTCGTCGGTTACCACATTATTCACGTCTCCTCATTTACTATTTTATATAATATACTTGTTGCCATAGCTCCTAGAATGTATTCACAAATATTTACAATTCGTGGATTCTTGTAAGTTCGTTCGAAGTGATCTTCTGTTTGTTTATTGGAATTTTATGTTATCTAAAGAAACACAAATTAAAGTTTTTCACTGATTAAATAGCTGTAAACAACTCTTTCGGTTAGTAGGCAAGTAGATGAGAATAGACCTGGTGAGCATTGAAGCGAAAGGGTGTTAAAAAGCAAAAACAGCACGGTCAAAACGCGGTAGTCAGATTGCTAATAGGCGCACCAGGGGGGAGAGTTCTCTAAATAGGCAGAAATACAGACGAAGTCAGCATCAGCAGTAGTAAAAACAACTTCAACAACTACGGTATCGTCAGCTGGTTATCACCTGCAATATTTTGTTTTTTTTCTCAAAGAGTAGATTGAGGAAGTCACACGAAAGGGTGTCGTCTTGTCTGAAACTTCGTTTGGTATTGAACGGCTCGGAAAGGTCCTTCCCGATCCTGACGGAACTTTTGGTTACAACTCAACTTCAGTTGATACAGCCGTATTAGTTTTGCGGGGATTCCTTGGGGATCCTTATCAGTTCTTCTACGCCAACTTTGAATAGCTCGGCCGGCAATCCATCGACTCTCGCCACTTTGTTGTTCTTCTTGTCGGGCAATGGAAAGTCTGCACCATCGGTATAGATTGGGGAATCGGGTTTGCCTTCTCCTGGATTTATGCTTTCACTTCCATTCAGCAGGCTGGTGAAGTGTTCCCTTCATAATTTTAATATGTTCTGGGCATCAGATACTAGATCACCTCAGGGGGTGGGCAGTGGATAGAAACCTTTTATTTTTGACTTATCTACGGACTAAATAATATTTGTGAAACTCGAAAGTGTATGTTAAGTCAAATGCAGTTTTTCACTTGATGATTTTAGATTGAACTAACCCCTTAAATAGAACAGTCAGATACCAAAGTCTAAAGATAAGTAGTTGAAAGCGCCAGTGAAAATAAGTAAATTAATAAAAAAATCCCCTGCAACTCAACAAAGCTGACTAATGCACATATTTATATATGCGCTATATATATGCAAATTGTTCAGTTTTTATTTTTTTCATGTTGTTGTACATTACAACTCTTGAGTGTTATATTTATGCATGTTTCCTCTGCACTTTGCCGCTGCTGACAAGCGAATACGCGCCGCACTGGTTGTTATTATTGCTGTTGTTGTTGCTGCTTCTGGTGATTTTTGCTCATATTTTGCATTAACAATAATTTTAATTGTTAAATCACGTTCAAAAGCAAAAGCAATTATCCAAGTGGCAGCACACAGTGGACGCCGGCGTCATTATCACCCGCCCTTACAGTGGCCCGCTGACAACAACCGTGGCATAGCAAACGAATTTGCACCAGTTTATTAAGTCACTTGCAATTGCAGTGCATGCCGTTTTTGTCATTCGCTATTTATTTGTACTTTTCTTGCTTTCTAGCGCTTTCCCCCCTCGTTTTCTTGAAGCTACCGACCTTTTCCGTCATTTGTTGTTATTAATGATTATTTGTAATCGAAATATTTACATTTGTTGATTTATAAATACATATGTGTATTTAGATATAAATATATATATATTTTTTTATATAAAAATAATAGTCGTACACGAGCGCCTTGAATGCGCATCAGTCGCTTGTAAATACGTTTGCATGTGTGTGTGTGTGTTGCGGGCGGGAAAATTGTGCATCAATCACTCGAAGACTTTCTTGCACATTGACCGTCGCTGTCTACTGCCTGTATACACACACATACGTACATTGCTTCGCAGAATTCGCCGCATGACGCTGCGCGGAAGAACTCTCTAAGCTTAGGCTCCATGACTAATCGCTTTTAATTCGACTTAAAAGTCTTTAAGTAATCAACAGTGCAGGTGCACCACTTGCTGGCGGCGGCCGCATACATATTGATGTATATACATATTTAGTAGGGTGGGTCAAAAAAATGAATATTTTTCCTTTTTGTTTCAATATAAGTGCATGATAACCAATATACGGGTTATCTAGTGATCTATTATTTTGTTTTTCCTTCGCCTGTAAACTTATGAAAAGTAATCTTACGCTATTTTGTATTTTAAGTGACGATATGTATACATAACATAAGTAGTATATATAATATATTTTTTCACCCACCCTAACACATACATATGTGTAAGTACGCACTTGTGCCAGCTTGGTACTTGCAAGAACGTGTAATTACTTACATAGATATGTAAATTAACAGCACTTTAAAGAAAAATGCACATATATGGACATACATATGTATGTCGGTAATGTACAAGCAGGTAAAAATTTGTAAACAAGTCATCATATCTTGCGCTTTAAGCGTTTCTTTAATGGTTATGATTATTGCACTGTTGCGATAATTAAGCTGCGATTATGATTAATGACGCATACGACAGCAACGCCTTCCTATATACAGATATGCATACTTACATACATAAGTACATATATAAACACGATTATATAGAAACGCCTACGTATTCACGTTCTGTATTCCTTCAGCTTTCCGCAGTCTTTATTTCATTCATAAGAAATCAACTCGAAGTCTATATTTAATTAGCATACTCACAAACAGATAACACAAATAGTATAAATTTCAGCACTGAATGGACAAAAATAGCATTTCTTCGGAATTTGATTACTTAATAACTGTGCTTGAATCACCATTTCTCAGTTTAAGCTCTGCTCTCTTTTAGAAATTTTTCCACTTCATTGATTTAATACTGGAAACTATGTGGATTCCTCATTAATCCATTTGATTCTAACTCTAACTCTTTGATAGAGTTGTTTGTTCGATTCGCTACTCTCTCAGGTTTAGAGAAACGGTCACATGTACTCTTTTTTATCCCCTGAAGAGAGTTTATTAAGTTTGTCACGAGCAGCATAAATGAACAGCATTACGTCCGTCTGTCTGTTTGTCTGTATACATACTTGAAACAGTTCCCCAATTGTTGAGATATCGGTATGAAATTTTGCGCAGCTCTTTTCTTCTTAAGAAGGTGCTCATTTGTCAGAACTGCCGGACTGCTATAGGATATACTACATATGCTGCTACACGTATTGTTAGAGCTGACTGTTCAATGTAAAGTCCTTGCAAGGAAAAAATGTTTATTTCCCAAGATATCTTCTCGAAATTTGGCCCATAACATTGTCCAAGCCAAGTCTGCAGATCTTTTTTCATTACTAAGTAACCTTAATTCGACTTGAAGGCTATTGATCAAACAATGAGAATAGAAAGTTGGAAATTATGTATCGTTACCCCTGACTATATCACTTTTACTGGTTTTCGAAATTAACGGTTCCCTCATAAGTTATTTACGGAAGACTGTTTTGTGTCTGAAATACATAAAAAAGGTGATCCATTTTGAGGTTCCCTACTTTGTTAAAGAACGAGATAAAGATCGCCAATGACGGGTACGTTCTCACTGGCATCATTTTTGAAGAAATATGGACCGATGATTCCACCGGACAACAAACCACACCAAACCGTTTTTATTCTAGATGAAATTGCAGCTCCTGAAGCTCAGTTTGCTCTTCGTCCTATACACACACCACACCAATTAGATCTGCTGCGAACGGTGCCGAATCGCCTTTCTGGGTGCTGGACATGGTCGAATATTATCCAATAATGAATGCTGGGTCTCATAAGTTGAGCGAAGCACGCGAAACTCATTCTAAATGCCAAACAATACTTACCAAAGATAATTTGACAGCTTGACAAAAAACGGTCCTTACTCTTTTAGACTATTTATTTCAATAGTTAATTATAAGGGAACATTCTAGTACTTGTACCGCAGTAAAGTGAAAAATACAGCCTGTATCTTAAACAAACTTTTGCCGTAAGAGTGTTGGCCACAAGAGGTACTGTGACCTTGCTGAAAGTTTACCCGAAAAAGTTCACTTACATATGCGTTCCGTCCTTTAACGGTCGCCACATCTTGTACAAAGGCTGTGGCCGTTGCATGGTGTACAATCGCCAAATAATTTGTGCTGCCTTAACGTATAGTTAAGGGATCTGTAAATCCGTAAGTCATGCTTTTCTAGACTACTGGCAAGCTTTGATTTCATAGTCTGTGAACACTATATCCTTTCTAAGTCATCTCAGCTAATTATCTTCAACTTTTTTATTGTATATGCTATTTGTAGCTTAATATTAGCCTATTTTACCCTTTCTTGACATTTTTTAAGCCATGAAAGAATAAATCTCTTCTATGTCGCTTAATTTGTCGAAGCAAGTATTATGATATAACTTCCAGTTAGATAGATATGTTGTTATGAAGAAGTCCACTATTTGGATTATTTTTTAGTTTCTTAATGAAAATAGTGGATCCGTAAACCGCTTTAGCTCAAAAACTTAAAGGTTTTCTGGTGCACATTTTGTTAGACTACCATTGGCTGTAGTATATATAATTTTCTAATTTTTAGTTCTGTAAAGTTAAGATCATCAATCAGTAATACAGTTTTACTAAAATCAGTATTTGTAAAAATGTTTTAATAAATTGACATCTTTTCTTTTCCTTGCAGCTTGTGCATATTCTATATCGTCTCTCTCGTTTTGACCCAAAGCATCGTTTATTGTGCGCAAATTATGCAATAGCGAATTTATGCTCACGCTTACCGCTGGCTTCATAATAATTATTTGGTGGAAAATGAAATCTATTCCGTTGAAATCTTCAAATATATCTATTTTCAAGCAGTGTGTTCTAAAGTAGAAAGTGCATTTCGGCAATATTTGTGTCGAGTAAGCAGTGTTTCGTAGGTGCGTATAATCAATTAATGTGTAGTGTTCGGGTTTTCGGTCGATAAAAAATATGAAATTATGTTCGGTTTTAGTGCGGTTTCGGTGAAAAAGTGAAATTTTGTGTAATATTGATACCAGTGATTTGCGGAAGTAGGCGGATTCAACAAATAGCAAACAAATCCAAAACAGAGGCGATATTTATTTGGTAAGTTTATTAAATTATATCTTATGTATTATATATACATATATTATATACTCCTGCTGGGCCTTGGTATAAGATCTATCATTAATTTGGGGTGCCTTATCTTATAGTTAATCATTATGTATTATACTTATTACAAAAACATGCTATGAGGACTGTAGTCTACGAGTATGACTGACATTTATCTGACGACGTATTAGTCTAATGATTTCAAAGTCTAGTGTGAGAAAGTGCTCAGCAGAAACATATTTTTGGATTTTCGGCGAAAACTGTAGTCTATAGGTTTCTGTTCTCTGGCTTATGCCTTGCTATTTGGGAAGAAATATCTTTCTGTTCATTATAACTCTCATTTGTCCAAGGAACGGCTCCCTAAACTAAAAATATTTATAAATTTTTACTCTTCTCAATAGAACTTATACTTAATATATAAAGAAAGGAGAGCCATTATTAGAGAACGATTTGTATTTATGATTCTAAGAAATAATCAGTGGAGTCAACGAAAAATGGTTGTCTTCTACTTCATATATCTGACGAGAGATCCAAGAAGCACACTTATGGTTTTGTTGTATGGACCAAATGGAATAGTTGAACAAAAAATTCTGCGTTGATGATTGTGTCCTTTAGACATAAATTCAGTGACTTTCTAGTTTGTCGTCCTATTATCCTGCGGCCGTAAGATTTTGGTTCAGGAGAAGTGTTGCAATATTCAAGCTGAGAGTATGAGACGAGTAGGTTCCTATCATATAATGTATCATAGTTTCACATTTCGGATAAAAAATTCAAAATTATTTTTTATTTTTGCTTTTCTTTTTGTATAAGGCCCTTTACTGGATCTCTCAAAAAATAAGGTATACACTATCATTAGACTTTTAAAGCCTGTTGCCTCGTCCGAATTGCTAACTTGCTTAGCCTGAGTCGCCACCTGATCATTTTGTAAATTGGTTGGTGGGCATCTTAAATTCCAGTTCAGTGTATATAACTCAAAGTTTAGGTCATGACAAACAATAATTGACTTATTTGCACGTATTGCATAAATATAGAAGTTAGTATTTGTGCATGTATGCACGTATGTGTGTGTAAATAATTTATAAATTTGTACATTACGGTCACATATTTTGCACGATTTGTAGTTCACGTCAATCATGGGCTTGAAATATTTGCGGTTTGTCAGCGCTGACTCCCCACATACATATGTACATACAAACATACATGTAGGCACAGGTGTATGCATA